>NC_081135.1:22307284-22480336 GCF_958295425.1 Solea solea | reverse complement strand
AGTTTAAGTTGTAAAATGTTCAGTTTTACTATGTTAAAAATTCATGAATTTTGTCTCAAAATCATTGAGGAATTATTTTTATTTTTTTTAAAGATGCAATCAGTAATTTCTTCAGTACCTTATTGCAAATGCCTGTGGATTATTTTGTTGACATAACTGTCAACACTTTGAAGTAGTAAATTGTTCAGTTATACTATGTTTAATTTTTTTAAGATAGTCTCAAAATCAATATTGTAATAGATGGTGATATCCTTTTTTTTATTATTGAATTAGAATTTGTTTGGATATGCAGGCTTCATAAAGAAAACTGGACAAAAATGTAAAATTGTTTTAATGTTAGTGAATAGACATAAAGTGTCATTCATCCCTGCTGGAGTCAATGTTTTTGTCTCTGACCTGCCTCTGCTCTATTGCCGGGCATCACAGAATAGCCGGACGCACATGCTGCTGTTGTTTCATCTACTGTAACTGCACTTTTGCATACCACATACTGTATACTGTAGGTGTAAGGATACTGCATGCATGGAGCTGGACTGCTGTGCTGTGGACCCACTGCCCCGACCGCACAGTGTCCATGTTGGTGTGGGAGCCTGAGGCCTGCTCCCATACATCCCTGCTTTGTCTCTGCTGTTCCTATTGTCTACTGCGTCACCACGCGTCGCCCGGCAAATAAAGGCCGTCTGGCTCCAAGCTTAAATATTGCAGCAAACTAAAAACCAACCATCAGAGCCGATTCATTCACATCTGCTCAGTGGGGCGACAAGGACAGGGCTTTAGGTGAGAAAGAGGGCAGAAAAAAGTTCACTTTTCACTGCCGAGTGCCAAGAGAACGGGACAGGACTCAACTTCGCCGGAGCCGCAGCTGTGGCAAGTTGGCCATTTGATTACATTCAACCTAAATCATACAAAACAAGGCACTATATATTGCTAATTGATCTCCCTTTACAGATGTATTTATCTAGGAGTTTTTGTTAGGAGCTTTTTGGAGTAAGATAAAGACACTTTTTGGTTTGAACTTTTGTTAATGTTCGACGAGCTTCATAATGTTGACAGGGAAGAGAAGAAGCAGCCTTCAGTAAAGCTTTAAGTATTTTTACATTATTTGATTGGATTTAAATCTTGCATTATAAAAAAAAATAGACTGCAAAGCCACGATTCCAGATTTGAGAAAGTTTGGCATTTTTATGGAACTCTTTTAGAAACCCATGCAGTAGCATGCCATTGTCGTTTAGGTTTGATTTTTTGACTTTTTCAGGTTTTCCTCTCCCACATTTCTTACTTTAATCACTCTCTGTTCCCCTCCCCCCTGTCCACCTGCACCCTCCATCTCCCTCCATACCCCACCCTTCACTCTGCAGTGCTACGGACCGATCATGGGTGACTGGAGCTTTCTGGGTAATATTTTAGAGGAAGTTAATGAGCACTCTACGGTGATCGGCCGGGTGTGGCTCACGGTGCTCTTCATCTTCCGTATCCTCATCCTGGGCACAGCTGCGGAGTTTGTGTGGGGTGATGAGCAGTCTGACTATGTCTGCAACACACAGCAGCCTGGATGTGAGAACGTGTGCTACGACGAGGCCTTCCCCATCTCCCACATCCGCCTGTGGGTGTTGCAGATCATCTTTGTGTCCACACCTTCTCTGGTGTATGTGGGTCACGCCGTGCATCACGTCCACATGGAGGAGAAGCGCAAGGAGCGTGAGGAGGCAGAACTTAGCCGGCAGCAGGAGCTGAGCGAGGAGCGTCTCCCACTGGCACCCGATCAGGGTAGTGTCCGTACCACTAAAGAGACCAGCACAAAAGGAAGCAAGAAGTTCCGGCTGGAGGGCACTCTGCTGAGGACCTACATCTGCCACATCATCTTCAAGACACTGTTTGAGGTGGGCTTTGTGGTGGGCCAGTATTTCCTGTACGGCTTCCGCATCCTGCCACTGTACAAATGTAGCCGCTGGCCCTGCCCCAACACAGTGGACTGCTTTGTGTCACGCCCCACAGAGAAGACTGTCTTCATCATCTTCATGCTGGCTGTGGCCTGCGTCTCACTCTTCCTCAACTTTGTGGAGATCAGTCACCTCGGCCTGAAGAAGATTCGATTTGTCTTTCGTAAGCCAGCACCGGCTCAAGTTGAAGGCTCAGCCCCACTGCCACCACAAGGGAAAACCCTGCCCCCCCTGGCTGTGGCCTCGCTGCAGAGAGCAAAAGGTTACAGCAGGCTGCTGGAGGAGGAGAAAGCTCCCACAGTAACTCACCTCTACCCTCTCACTGAGGTGGGCATGGAAGCTGGCAGAGTGACACCCCTCTTCCAGGAGCTGGAGGAGAAGGCGCAGGAGGTGCTGCCCATAGAGCACATCTCCAAAGTGTATGATGAGACTCTACCCTCTTACGCCCAAACCACTGAGACAAGTAGGATGGCACTACACGAGGAGGAGGCACAGGAGGTTCAACCAGCAGAGGCAGAGCGAGTGGAGGAAGCTGTGGATGAGGATGTGGAGGTAGAGGAGGCTGTGAACAGGGAGGGTGTAACTCCAGTGGGGGCAGGGATGGAGGCTGCAGATACGATAGAAGACACCAGACCGCTGAGCCGACTGAGCAAAGCCAGCAGCAGGGCCAGGTCAGACGATCTCACTGTATGAGCCTGAGAGAGAGAGAAAGAAAGAGAGAGAGAGAGAAAGAGAGAGAGAAAGAAAGAGAGAGAGAGAGAGCGTATACACCTGCACACACAAAATTTTCATCATAAGAGAGAGAAAGAGAACATGAACCAAATTCACACACTCTCGAGCAAGCGGATCAAAAACAAAGAACTAAGGTGGATAGAAAATAATATCAATAAAGAAAGATTAAAACCTTACAACCAGGCAACGACAATATCTATCAAATGACAAAAAGAATACGAGTGATAAAATGTGGTCAAAATGTGAAAAAGACACTTGCAGGTGGGAAATGTTTTTACTTGATAAAAATCCATGTTCAATTTTTCGATACATCTTTTTCTATTGAAAAAGTTTTAATCATAAACGAGGGAGGTTCAAACATTTTTTTAAACGGGGTTCGCATGGATCGGGAAAAGAGGGTTATAATGTATTTGTGTGTACTTTGGCTGTAGTAAGGCACTGACTTTCATTCCCAATCAGACAGTGACATACTGCAAATGCAGCATGTGGCTGCAAACGCTGCGGGTGAGAGGACTCTTGTATTGACAACACCACCACAATTAAGTGCTGGTACATTTTACAAGTATAGTGCTCTTTGAGGAGAGTCCATTTTCAGGTTGGGAAAGTGTGTACCTTTTTAATTTGTACATTCAGAGGTTTAGACTCTGTGCAAGGCCTCATAACACCTCATCTATGCATCCGTGTACACGGGATTCTTTCAAGTGATGAGAGAAGTAGCACAGCCAGAGCTGAGTTAGTGAGGGGGGGGGAGAAAAAAAGACCACATGTTGAATGTCTTTTTCAATGTGAATCTGTCTCTTCATTATAGCCCCGCTTATGTTCCGTTTAGCCTTGTCCTGTCGACCGTGATATCAGCTGTTCATGGAAGAGAGCAGGGCTCATTTCGCTCTATCAGAGAATGAACTACAGCAGCAACCTCAGGCCAAATCCTCTCTTTTCGCGCTATACAAACAGGCGTCCGGAAGATAAAGATCGTGCACCATCAGCACAAAGTATTGATGGAGGCGAGACAATAAAAGAAACCCGCACTCTGAAATGAAAACAAGCATCCTTGACCTGGCTGTGAAAAAAAATCTTTTTACTTTATTTAACGTGACTGTAGTTTGTGCTTTGCCGCACAGGAGCACGGCATACGTGTAACGTGCTTTCAAATTTAAAGAGAAACAAACAACTAGGGGCAACTCCACGTGTACATACTGCCCCATTATTTGTCTAATAATGTACATAAAGTGCAGAAAAGCTGTTCTTAGTCATTTCACTGTGTAGAGGACACACAAGGGATTTAATCTCACCCACTCAATAAAGACGTAAAAATGGCCATGCTGTGGTATCATACATCGATCACAGTAATCATTTATTTCTTTGGAAATAATTAGGGAGTATTAAATAAAAAAAATTAAAATTGTAGTAGGCATTGAAGGATGCCTTACATTTATATTTATTAAAAATCTTCCTCTCACATCCTCCAGATTTGTTTATTCAAACAGCTGCCATTCTATGATTTCCTGTGCTTTATTTGTAAATGTAAGCTCTCACAAGTTGTGGTTATGTGATTATTTTTGCTATAGGGCCTATGTGAACTTGACGGTTTGCTTGCTTTTCTTCTTTTTTTTTTTCTTCTAAATGTAAGTTTTATTTCCATATGCGGCCCCGTAGAAAACACACACACATACACACGCACACACGTGTGAATGTAAAAACGTACAGTAGATGGCGCTGTTTTGAGTTGCAGTTTTTTTTTACACACACGATTTTGGGGGTATGATGAAATGGCTCAAAGACAAACTCTGAGAGAGAAGGCAGCTTTAATCCCTTTTTGACCCCCAGCCTCCCCTTTATCTCTCACTGAAAGAGCGCCTTCAGTCAATCACCAGATTTTTAGAACACATTAAAGGATTTAACAGTGTTTCAATCAAAGCCTGATGTTGGTCCTTGTGTACACCAATATGACTGGTGAAGTATGATTTATTATCATTATTATTATTTTTTTTTGTATAAGATTTTTGCATTGCCTGTATGTTTGTAAGAAGACAAGATTCATCTTTGGAAAGAAAAACAAATCCTTTATACTAACTCGTAGTCGTCTTTTCTGATAGATGTGTGACAGTATCTTCTTTTAAAATGTGAACCGACACAATAAAAAGTCACACGTGGTCTAGAAGTGTTGTGTCAGTGTTTCTCTGCAAAACACATCCACACTGTTCCAATTTAAACTGCTGTAAACAAAGCTGTTTGTGTGTGTTTATCACTGAAAAACAGGCTTGCTTTGTAAAAATAAACTCACAAAATGTTGTTGTTGTCTTTTTAAAGGAGCCTAAAACAGTAGCTAATTTAATTTTTATGTTGCTTTCTACTTTCTAAAAGGTATAAGACAGTAGAGACAGACTTCATTTAAAAGTTACACGTTAAATGTTGCCTTATGTAATATATTGTATATTAACATTATTGGGTTATATCATAATCATCAATGTATCCTATGTACATAAATTAAGGTTATAGTTGGCAGCTTGTGAGTCTTAATTCATTCATATTTTTTTGTATCTCCAAAGTAACAATTGACTTACTTTATGAGAAGGGTCAAAAGTAGAAAAAGGACATTTTACTCTAAATGGTGAAAATATATATATATATATATATATATAACAAGACATACATCAAGCCCTTAAATAAAGTAAATATATGATTCCACCCTGACATGAACTCTCAACAACAAGAGTAATACTATGCATTATTATGCACATGGTCATTATGACCACTAAGGGGCAGCATTGCAGATAATTTTCCCTAAACTCATGAAACCTTCCCCTAGATTTCTCACTGCAACATTTCAACATCCCATGACCATGATGAGGCTTATTTCATTTTGGGATAAAAAAAAACACGAGTGCTTGAGTAACATTTTTGACATATTATGATTAACATCATGGTCTATACTTAGAAATATAACCTCCAGTGATTTCACTTGACATCTACTCAACCACTAAATCAATTCTTTCTTCACACATGTTCAACATTTAAAATCTGGATGACCCGAGTTTTCAGTACAGGGGAAGAACTAACCAACCAAACGTAATAACAGGCAACATTCCTGGACTTCAAAGAAGATGCATTACATATGTGGTAACTGTGGTAATACCATACCCCTCAATCCACTGGTACCACATCAGACTACATCATAACGTCCAGGTTAGACGGGCATTAGTGACGCATGACTCTCTGACAGAGGTGACCTGACTCTGAGAACGACAGACTATAAACCATTCTGAAATGTACCACACGAGAAAAGCTGTTTCTGGCTCTGCTAGCCCCGCCTCTACACGGGGTCGTCACAGCACAAAAAAATTGAAACTGCTGAAAACCTAGGAAAGCAAATACACACCTCAATAAAGTGACCTGTGTCCTGTATCCTCCCTGCCATTGTTGTTTAACAGCACGACGGTGACTAGGTAGCTGTCGAAAAGACATGCTTTTTATTGATAACTGGAGACCTATCTGTCTGCTAAATAATGATTATAAAAAGATGGCGTTGACATTTGCCAGGAGAGTTAAAGAAACTCTTGACACAATTATAGATGAGACACAGTCAGGCTTTATGAGGAATAGACACATCTCTAATAATATTAGGTTAGTATTGGATATTCTTGACTACTCTGACCTGATATTTGAAGATGGCTTCATCCTTTTCTTCGATTTCTATAAGGCCTTTGATACTATAGAACACCAATTTATTTTTCTCTCTTTCAAAAACAAATGGATTTGGAGATTGTAATATACAAACTATTTGCAACATTCCGATCAAGGAAGAAGTTACATACCTGGGTATTCTTATCTCAGATCAGAAAGTGAGATGTCCCTTAAATTTTTCTCCAATCATTAAAAAAACAAAGGGATTTGTCTCTAAAAGGCAGAGTGTGACTTACCAAGGCTGAAGGGATATCTCGGCTTACATACGCAGCTCTCTACACCTGGATGTTAAAATTTGGAAAGATATTGATAGGATGCTTTTTGACTTCATCTGGACGTACACAGGTATCTGATTTCGAATAACAGAGATATTTTATATAGAAACAAGTCACTTTTTTTGAGAACTGGGTACAGAATCAAATTCTGCTGGTGTGCCAGCTTTGTAACGAAGAGGGGCGGCTTTTGTCCTATAGAGAGTTTCTTTTAACATATAATATTCCAGTTACGCCTCGAGAATTTGCAATCGTATTTGATGCCATTCCATCAGGCACGATAATGCTTTTTAGAGATACTGGCAGAACTCCTCCCACTCCTGTCTCCCTCCCTACTGTGGCTGAATCACCTGTTGGAAAGATCTGTTTTTCTAAACTTCCTCGAAATAATAAGAACATTCATGCTCTGTTTCAGAAAGAAATTGTTTCTATTCCAAATGTTGTATTTTATTGGAACAGATTTGTGAACTACATTGATTGGAAAAAAGTTTGGTTGATTCCTAACAAATACATGATAGTAAACAAGGTGAAAGAAGCATCGTTCAAAATAATTCACCGATATTACCCTGCTAATCATTATATGACTAAATTTAAAAGAGACATAAATACAAACTGTTCTTTTTGTGAAGACCACCCAGAAACTGTTTTACACCTCTTTTGGTATTGTTCACATACCAGATTTTGACAAAACTTCAGCAGATTCATTATTGACCATATTTATAAAGACTGTCTTATTATGGGAGAATGTGGTATTTTGCTTTTATAGAACTCAAAATAGAGAAAATATGTACTTCATTATAAATGTTTTAATTCTATTGGCAAAATTCCATATTCATAAATGTAAATTCAGTGGTAAAAAACCTAATTTTGAAGTTGTGCACTATATTTCCTTGATTTCTGGCTCTAACAACAAGAAGGCAATCAAGACTGTCAATGTTTGGTCCTCTTTTTCTTTTTAATAATTTATTAGCTACCCTGGCAAAATTGTATTTCTCCTGTCTGTGCCCATTGATTGTTCACTAATGCAGTTTGATTCTTTGATCATTTATGTACTGTAACCCTTTTGCAATAAAGATCTTTTAAAACTCAAAAAAAAAAAGACTAGGTAGATGTCACTTGACCTGAGGACAGACGCTCAGTTGAGTGAATCCTGAACTAATCATTTCTGTTTCCTGTCCTGCTGACTGAACTTATGCAGCTGCCTGCCATGTGGCGAAGGAAGGTACTGCATGAAAATAGAGTTGTTCCGATTCCGATACCAGTATCGGAAATGCCTCCGATACTGCCGTAAAATGTGGGCATCGTATCGGCGAGTACTGGAGTCCATGCACCGATCTGATAGCACGTAATTTATTAGAGCTCCGTTAGCTCTGATACGGTTCTTCTTTGCCGCTCTTGAAACAGTTGCGCTGTGCTGTTTTAGAGGTGTGAAGAAGAACTGATCACCCGACACCTGTAGACAAGGCGCTAACGTTAGCTCATCATGTCGGCGGTTTGGCAGTATTTACCAGTTAGCTCCGTTAGTGTTGTTAGCTGCGCTAGCTCCGTTAGCGTGCCTACAGTCAAACTGGAGCGGCCGTTTATTAAACGTAAAGAGCAGCGCTACAACTAACCAGCGTACCTGTGTCCTGCGTATGTATGCCTCTGTTTTTAAAGTTTAGCGTTACTTCAGAGACTCATTTTAAAAATCTGCCAGTGCTGCGGTGTTTGGACCAGAGTCAAAACAAACGTACAAGCTGAAAAACGAAATAACATATCACTGGTAAAAATAAATGGTGTCCATTTGCTGTATTCGTTCATGTTTTAAAGAGGGTTAAACCTGAGCCAAACCTTACCACCAATGATAATCATATCAGTCATGCAGGCGTAGTATGATATATTTTTTTTTATAACACACTGGTATCGGTACTCTGTATCGGCCGATACCCACAGCACAAGAATCGGTATCGGGAGGGCAAAAAATCGGAACATCTCTACATGAAAATGAGCGAACGAACCACTCAGTTGAGTGAGTCATGTTAATTGGCAAACTAATCATTTCTAATTTCTGAACTAATCATTAGCATGTTCATGTTGCAATGTGACACTTGAAAACAATGCTTCTACTGTCGTCTGGGATTTGTTTGACCTGTTGTTCACAATTATTCCTTGACAGAAAATGAAGCAGTGGCTACATTGTACAGTCTAGAAGAGAAAACGTCTGGGAATTTGCTTCAAAGTTTTTTGGCTATCTGTCTGTGAGCCGCATAACTGAACAAGAATAGAACCAGTGTGTAGGGAATGTTGTAGGGAGGAAGGGTGTGGCCAGACAGCCAGTTTTGATTGGATCACAATGAAATGATGTGTCTCAACAAATTTAACACCAGACTGCCACAGGCGTGGTCACCAATAGGAAAACAATAACACACAACGAAAGGGCAGCAACAGTAAATATGAAGTGGTGCTGCTGTGAGGTGACAAGCTTTAGATATAAAGTCAAGTCAAAACACATGAACTGTTTGGATCTTTAATATGAGCTCATGTGGAGACTGCTAACATGCAGGTGTGGTCAATGCTGGAGGCTCTACCCAGGAAATTCCTGAACCCTTTCAAAATAACACACCATCTGCAGGGGTGTTTTTTACTGCTAAAAAAAGATTGTTCCTGGAAAAGTGTCTAGTTTCTGTAGTTCCTGTGGTGGAAACATGCCTTTAAATCAACTGGTGCCAATCCCAGCTGACAAGGGCAAGGTACACGCTGGACAGGTCACCAGTCCATAACAGGGCCACAAAGAGACAAACAATCATTCACTCTCACATTCTCACCTATGGTAAATTTATAGTGTCATATAAAGCTCCTTTTTGGACTGTGGGGGGAGGCTGGAGAAAACACATGCACACACACAGATAACTTTTTTCTACAGTGCTAACCACTACAACCGTGTGGCCCCTCAGGATGTCAGCTCTGTGGATGTTTCCGCTTAGGTTTCATTTGATATTTGAAACCACCAGTTTACATTTTCGTTTCGAAACGTGCACCCAGGGTTGAAGCAAGACGAAACAGGACAAACAGTTCTTAAACATGAAAATGAAAAAGGGTGTAAGGTAATCCAAGGTCTCTCACACAAATTCAGATCAACTTTGTGCAACATCCAAGACATTAACAAGCAGCAAACCCACCTATGTTACGTCACTATTCACTTCCTGCGTTACAACAATTCTGCTGTGCATGGGTAGGAGAGGGGGTCTGGTCAGGTTGAGCACGCATCAGTCACACTGACAGCTGCGTTCATCCGTTGTCAAAGACATTATCATTATTATCATCATAACAAGCATACAATTTTCATCTTTATGCTGCATTAGGTACATTAAGTTGAAGCGGTTTAGAGATTAGAATCTTAGAACAAGACAGCAAAGAGCAGCAAAGAGAGTCACCTCCGGTAAGAGAGCGGATGCTATATTTATCTCAAGATATACGAGTGAGGAGAGGATGTGATCTTCTTTTACGATACTCAGCTTAATCTTAACTTGTCTTTTCTAAAAGTCATACAGTATATGTTTATTTAACTCCGTTCTTTTGCCATATTTTGTGTTATAAATTTTGTTTTATAGATTTGTTATACTGAATGACTCGTGCCTCTCATTGAACACAGAGGACAAAGTTTACAGTCAAGTCATCTTTATTTCAAGGTGCTATGGAAGACTTTTATGGACATTTCAGCAACAAAAGGACATTGTCCCTGATATGTTGCATGTTCTGGATTTGTTCACATGCAGATGCAGGTAAGAGCCATTTACATTATCATTACTATTACTGTAAACTGTAGGGTGACATAATGGTGTCAAGATGTCTATGTGACGTTCAATTAAAGCTGTCATTCGATCTTTGACTTTCTCTCAGATGGCAAAACCATCTCAGTGGAGGTGGGCACCAATGTGACCCTGGACTGTAATGTGCCAAACGGCACACTCAACCAGCTCACATGGAGCAAAGATGGAGATCATCTCATCAGCTACAATCTGGAAAGAAAACTGTACATCAGCGAAGCAGCTAAGAGCCTTGAGATAAACCTATCTCTGTCAGAGAACCATCTTTACACACTTGTCATAGACAACGCCCACAAGAATCACACAGGAAACTACACTTGTGACATCACCTTGTTCGAAGGAGTGTGGGATCAGAAGTGGGAACTGATAATTAAGAGCCCAAGAGGTAATGCGTGCAGAAAAAGCAACACAAATGGGGGGGGGGGGGGCACTGAACAGAGTGAATATCCATCCTGGGTGATCCCACAACGTTCACTAAGTACAGGTCTGAAACAGTCCCAATACATCCTGAATGAATCCTCTGATGCCATAACAAAAAAACACATCCCGCAGTGAATTTGATGGTTCCCATCATTTTCAGACTCAAACCTTAGAATAAAAGGGAGACTTTTGTAAAGGACATTAAACACAGTTGCTCCTGTGGCTGCTCTCTTTAGATGCTCCCTGGATTGGCTAAGGAGCATGCAAAGCCAAATAGGGAGCACAATGCAGGAAACCCTGTACACGAGCAAGTCTAAGCATGACAGTGAATAACATTTTAAATTTTGAGCCCGTTATGATGCTTTTCCACTACATAGTACCGCCTCGGCTCGGCTGGACTAAATGTCGGCAGGGTCATCGCAGAAGGAAACCATGTAGTGGTAAAGCGCCATTAGTCTGATCTAAAAAGGTAGAGGTCGGGGTGGTAGCAGCAATTTGTTTGCAACCAGCAGCAGCAGCAGCAGCAGCAGCGTAAGGCAGCATTGGTGTAGCAACAAATGAGTGAGGTTGGAGTGTTATTTGTTGTGACTAATAGATTATTTTCAAATGAAGTTATTTTTGCCACCAGCAGAGTTGACACTTGGTGGCCAACAGCTCAATGCAATTGATATATCTTCGATCACTGAGACTCAAGAGAACCTTCTCTTCAAACATGATTCAAAGGAAAAATCTATTTTTGTGTAGTAACATGTGATGTTCCCATGAAGTGATAAAGTGTTTGAGGTATACTTTAAGAGACCACCTGACGTGACAGTACCACCTTCACAGCTTCCTTTATGAAACTAAATAAAATACATACCCAAAACTGAAGCAGCCCTGACATGACTGTGAGCTTAGTTTAGCAACTTATTACACAAAGGAACCTTCTTTTGTTTATTTTTTCCAGAGCACAATGAAAGTGGACACTGGAAACATATATTAATCCCTGTGGCAACAGCTGTTCCGATCGCATCTCTCCTGATCTTTACATTTTCTTTTATTCTTGTGCAAAGAATCTACAATCAGCATTCAGAGTAAGTGTATCTGCTCAACCCATACTCTCATAGATATGTACTGTTACTGTATGGATAATGGTGTTACACTGCTGGAATAAAACATAAATGCTGCTCTTCTTTACAGACAAAGGCGTCAGCCTCCCATGACAGGAATGGTAAACATACAACTATCATCTCACGTTAATTATCAACAATGCATGAATAAATGCATGAATAACATGAACGAAAGTTATTCTACAAGTATGTCTGAGTTGCAGTATGTATGCTGTCACCAGTGTTTACATTTTTCCTCTATTTTTTTTTTTCCCCCAGTGGCAGGAGGACACAGGGGAGCACATATACGAGAACAGCCTAGAAATGAATGTGAGTCAGCCAAGCAGTTATCACTACAAGCCCAGAGGTCACTGATTTTAAGTTCACTTGAGAAACTGTAAATGGATGGAGAAACCAAACGAAATGAAGCAGAAGAGTCAAGGGATAACTCAATGTGGATTTGTTGGATCTACTCTTAAAGGAATGAGCGCTTTATATTTATGATCTTCTCTACTGAGGCCATCATGTTAAACTGCCATGCTGTTTTTGCTGGGCAAACTAAATTACTCCTGAGTTTAAATGCTAAATAAAGACTGCCATAGGTTTCCTTTCATGCTTGGAGGGGAGAGGGGGGGTGATGGACAAGAATCTGCAACACGCAAATTCAGGTGTACTATGCGTGGCGTCACCAGACTGCTGGCCACTGATTGGTCAGAGTGCCGTCACATAGTGGTGGTCATTAGAGAAATGTTTGAAGATACTGTGTGAGTCCAGGAAACACAGATAAGCTGTACCTATCCATATAATATAACCTACCTATAAAACCCACATATCTTTTACTATGTTTGATCTAGTGACTCAGGTAACAGCAATAAAGAAGGCAAATCAACCCTTTTTCTCTCTCACTCACTTTTTGTCAGTTTTGTCTAACAAATTTAAAATATGAAATGGAATTTCTTTTTTAATTATATTTGGAGACAAGTCAATATTGAGAGGAGGGAAAACTCATCGAGTCATACTTGAACAGTAAGTGGAGTTAACTTAGAGTGGTTTCCGGTGGCAGCACACTCACACATGACGTTTTTCACACTGATAAGTGATAAAAGGCACCACACATGAATTAGGAATCTCTGAATCGATGATGCAGAGGCAGATTGCAGTTCAATACGAAATGGTGTCAAGTCGGGATGTTTTATTCTGAAAAGTAAACCGGATGCGGCTCTACTGTGATAGCCGGCAGAAAGTGCTGCGTATACACTCCAAGCCCCCCACCCCCCCGGCTAGAGGAGGACGGTTGCAGACAATGAACAGGGACAGTGATGAAAGCATGGGAAATTTCTAAAAGTAATGGGAGGTGTTTAGCCAGAGAAGGCAGTACATACACCCATTTTTAACACAAAATACGTAATTCAAATACTTTACACAAAACTACCAAGAGTTGGACCTGGATAACTAAATAATATTACTAGATAACCACATACACTAGTTTTAACCGGAAAAAAGTGGTTTAAGGGTTTAGATACTCGGATACTACAGAATTTACAGAATACTCGGGGTCAGAAGAACAGTGCCTCCTTTTCACAGATTCCAGTTACACCCACTAAACTTCTCTTCCCTGTGTGAAGACAAAAACACTTTGTCTCCACAAGACCAGCTGCTCGTGACAGCTGTTATTTTCAACCACATGATTCAAACTGATCCAAAGTCTGTTCCACTGATAAGCCTAGTCACACAACCTTGAAAAACTATTTTAGTAATGTTTAACAGAGGAACTGTAGTTTAGTCACATGTTTAAAGTGTAAACACAGAATAGTTTGAGTGAGCCTGAGGCATTTTAAATGTTTATTGTGATTGAAATGAACAGGCAAAAAAACAAACAAACCCCAAAACATAAAACATTTAACATTAAAATAAAAATGAAATGTACAACCACACGCAAAAAATCATCATCATTAATTATTTGAAATGCTTTAAAGACATGGAATGAAAAAACTACACAACCACAAACACATCAGTCAAAAATCTAGTATATTAGTCTACTAGAGATTAATGTACAGCATCAGGCTGTGATGAAGAGCAGGCTAGACCGGTACACTTACTTCTCTCTATTAACACAACACTCTGGTTTTTTTTGTTTTGTTCCCTTTTTTTAAACAGTCATGTTGAACTTGACTGACTACATGTATACATGACTAAAAATGTACAAAGTTTGCAGACTTATCTCAGGACTAAAACTGATGTGTCCAAACATCACTTGTTGTCTCTGGTGATCCTTTGAACACATTTCTTTTCATCCATAGAAATGGGAAATATCACTTTGGCTTCATGGTACAACACCCATTTATGTGTTTGACTCTCCCAAAATGTTGCACACTTAATTGGTCACTTTGTGTTTCCAGTGTTATTCGTCTTCTGGTTTGGGTTTGCAAAGAACTGACGACAAAGATCTTCATTGGTACCCTAAGTTTAACTTTACATTGTAACTTCAAAATAGTAACACACAAACCTAAAAAAAGCCTTGTTTAACAGTACACTACAAGAAGTGGCCAGTAGTGATAGATACTCACTGTATACTATGTGCAGCTATAGAAGAGGTACAGTATATACCAGCAAATGCAACAGGTGAGCAGCTTTTAGCTTTTTGACCAGCAAAATTGAATTGTACTTTTAGAGAACTCTAGAGTACTTCAGAGAACTGTTTTCAGTTCAGTACCACCGAAACAAGTTTATACAGATAGTGGTACCACAGTAAACATGGAGAATATTTATACTGAGGCAGGCATAACAGTATCAGTGTGGACAATTATATATCTGTCATCAATCTGTTCATCACATTGTTGTTGTTTTACAGCTTCTTCTCTTGAATTCACACATGTTTATTACTGTTTGTAACCATCCCTTAATTTATTACATTATATAAGAGGGTTTTTATCTGTGGTGATGTGAATATTGACTTACTCAACCCAAAACAAAATATGATGATTGATGACTTCACTAAAATGATGTATACGATGGGCTTACAAGCCCTCATTACACGACCGAGCAGGTTCACAACACAAAGTGCTACCCTAGTCGATAATATTTTCACAAATATTATAGGGAAAGGCATAACAAGAGGACTACTGATAAATGACATAAGTGACCACCTGCCAATCTTTGCTATCTATGACTGGAAGCACACTGTGACACAGACACCGAACAAAAACACATATAGAAGGGTCAGGACTGAAAAGGGGACGCTTACACTGAGAAATGAACTACTGAGGCAAAACTGGAACGAGGTCTACAAAGAAACAGATGTAAATGGCGCTTACGATTCCTTTTTGCATTTCGCAAACGCTGTATAATAGACACTGTCCTTGTCAATGTGGGGCCGAAACTGGCGAAGAACATTCCTGACTCACTCCTTCACTGGCACCACTTTGATAAGGACAGAGACAGAAAGCCCAGCACAATGTTTCTCATCCTAGTGAAGGACACAGAGATTAGACACCTGGTCAACAAATGCGTAGCAAAAACATCAACTGATGTTGACGACCGCGACATGAAGCTAATTAAGAAAAAAACAAAAAAAACAAGAAGCAAATGTACCCAAACAATAGCTGACATTGATAAGCACAAATGTCAACACGTGAGCTAGAGTTACCCTAGAGCTACACTGCATCTCTGAGTGCTACCTGCTCCTGAAACATGTTTTGTCAAACTGTCATAAGAAAAAAAATAAAATAAAATAAATTAGTATGATGAAAATATGTATTGTACGATGAAAATATGTATTCTGTGGGTAATGGGGGCGGGACTAGATACGCTTTTGCTTCTCCCGCTTTCCCTTTTGGTTATGTGTATTGTGTGGACTACACTAAGATGATGTGGGATGATGAGTGATCTAACTGACATGACCGAAATACACATATAAATATTGAAAATAATGTTAGGTGTGAGAAGAACATGGGTGTCAACAACATGGGTGTTAAAATAAAACATTAAATACAACTTAATAGCAAAATAAGATTTTTCCAGATTGAGTGTGCAGATGATCTTTGCTATTTTAGTTAGAAACTTCTAAATTAAAATGTAAACAATGAGAAAATAAACCGTTCAAAAGTTAGTAATGCTAGGCAGTGATGCCTGTGAATCACCTTTAGTTCAAACGTCGATGATCTTGTTGTTCCTTGGAAGCCAAAGTTAGTCCTACAACAGACAATTCAAAACACTGATAAATACAATGTTACTGGAGGCATATTTAAAAAAAAAAATATATATATATATATATATACATATACATATATATATACATATATATATATATATATACACACATACAATGAAACTGTTGTAATATTGTAAAAACTGCAGGTAGAAAAAAGGAAGGAGGAGGAAAATATAGCTGCAACATAAATTGAGCTGCACCAAATGAAATATCAAACAAATTTTACCGATCTCATTGGCTGTAACTCTGGTTCATCTGCTAAACTTCCAGTCTCTGCAGGTCCACTGGAACTGCGTGGGACATTCTGCAGCCTCTCACGTATACCTTCAATTATCCTGTACAATACACAATCAATTACTAAACCACAAGAGAACTTCATACAAATACAGTACTGGTGTACTTAGTACCTTTGAAGTATCCCATATTTAAGAAGGCAACACACGACAGCTGCAGTGACATTCAGGAAAAACAAAATACAGAATAAAGTCCAACAGGCACGGCAGGCTCCTGTAGGGAGACAGAACACAAGAAATAGGAAATACAAACATACACTGTTCTTATGAAGAGGTTTTTTCTTAAAACCCACTACACAATCCTCATCCACTACCATCTTATGCAGGGTCCCACCGGGCTCACTTTGAGGGCCCCTGCTTTTTTGGGTTCCATTCTTAGAAAACCCCTTATCTCCCTCCACTGTTATGTTGATGACAGTCAGATTTATGTACACTTAAAATGTAAGGATGTCTACCCGGCCAAATCACGTCTCGCATGTCTCGAGGAGATTAAAGCTTGGGAAGGAAGACGGAAGTGATGGTGTTTGGACCAAATGGACAAAAAGGGACATTTATTTAAGAGTGTTTTTGGTGGTTTTCAAACATACATTTTATGGGTCACTGTCAAATTCACATTTCCAACTAATCATTGTCCTCAGTAGATAGCAGATGTGCAGTCTCTGCTGATTGACTATAAGTGACTGCCAGACCATGGACTACCTGATTTTATTTTAAACAGGAAGTGCACTGCAGTTAGCATCAGCAGCATCCGTAATGCTGTCAAAATCACTCGATACAGAGTATTCAGTTATTTTCAGTATTTTGAAAGCCCGTTGTGCAGAAATGTAAGCTCTTTCCTGTCTTTCTGCAGCTGTACTGCTTTTAAGTATGACGTTATCATAGCAGATTAGTAGTGAAGTAGTGATCTAATTATTATTATTATTATGATTATTATTATATTTTAGACAGTTTTGTGTCTGTTCCTACTGTTTTTGAGCAGATTCTTTTGCTTAGAGCTAAAAATGAAAAGGTATTGCAATCTCAAACAACTCAAGAAACAAAAAACAAAGGCTGCAAAGGCTAGGAAAAACCTCATGCAGCACATCTGCCCCAAGGTGTTTAAAATGTACTCATACATGCTGGAAGCAACATTATCATCTCTGCATTAGTCTATTTGTTTTAAATATCACTGATATACAGCTAAACATGGAGCTAAATCTAGGTAGTGATGTTCTACTCTCTTGTCCTGGCAGGCACGATTTGAGCAGTTTTGATTAACTTCACATTCATGACGGAGTCAAAGCAGAACAAGACCTCACCTGAAGTCACATGCACAAACACATAAGCACGGTTACGTCCATGTAAGTTAGACACTTCACACTGGTAGAGGCCATTCAGGTCAAAGTTCATGCTTGAAAACTGTAGCGTGGCACCCTGTACGTGGACAGCAGATTGAGGCCACGGTTGACCAGGTCTGAAACAGACAAACAAAACAAAGTGACGTGCAGTTTCACAGCAGTGGCATGTTTCAAACTGTTGAGAAATACGTTGAGAGTTGAATGAATTTAAATGATACATTTTCTAAGTTTGTGCTCTTCAGAACACACATTCAGAAATGCCTGCTGTATAGTTGACAGTTGACCAGCTTTGGAAACTCCCTTTACCCACAATGTCCCTCCCTTCATGTAACTTTCCAAAACAGTTGCACCTCAACAGGACTTTTCGTCTTTAGATATTTTGACTTTGTGGTGTTAGTTATTTTAACAACTGTACCTGCTCCAGGTAATTTTTGCACTTGGGTTGGCTTCAGTCACACACTGAAATGAGTCTTTGGACGTGGTGATGTTCACTTCCCTGGGTGAAACTGCAAACAAGAGAAAGAGAGAACCAGCTGTGTTGTTGCTGTGCCTGAGAAAGTAGTGATATTATCAAAATAATGAAGAATAATCCCATGTTTACTCATACAGTGCTATCTCGCTTTGTTTTGACAACATTGTTGTTGTCATTCTGTTTCAGGGTCATTTTGGTTTAATAAGTCTTGGCACAGTTCAAGGTTGAACATAAAGGTGTTTTATTTGTTATTTGTGATCTTGGATCATATAATTCATCCTACTGCTGCTATTAAAGAACATGTTTGTGTACTGCCATATACAAATGTATATCCATTTATTAAAAACATTTTGACTTACTGTCAATTTGTTTATGATAAATTAGCTGCCTCATGAGAGTGATTTTTTAAGACCTAAACCAAGGTCAAAAGCCCACAGGTGTGTGTTTCAATAACAAGTTAAACTCGATCTGCGATTCTTTGAAGATTAGGCCTGGAGACAATGTTAGTGGCTGTTACTTTATAGCAGTCACAGGATGTGTTCATTGCATTGGAAAACATAGACAATAAAGTTGTCTTTTTAAAGTTGTTTAATCATTTCAAAACCAAACCAAACATGTGAGCTTTCTGATGACACGCACACAAACGCATGTGACTCTTAGTGGCTCTACCACCCTTTTATTACACATGTTCGTGCTCGTGCTAACAAAGAGGGAAATCACACATGGAAACATAAATACGCATTGATGCGTTCAACAAAAGATATCACTCCAACATGAACACCCTACGTCATAACAGACAAACCGGTGAACTGGTGAGAGCAGTCCTTTATTGCCACATACTCCTGTTAGTGACACACCCATCACCCATGAGCCAATCTCAAGTGCGCACCAATTCCATAAGTAATTAATAAAATAAGCAATATCGACATTTATGGCTCCCACAACAAAACTGAGGAAAAGTTCCCTACGTGGGAACAGTACTCCAGTCACTGTTGGAACACATCCAGAAAATATTGGAAACAAAGCTTGTACATGTTTAAGTGTTAACAATTTAGTGTGACCTAGCCTTCAATTAGCCATCAATAGCACAGCCCCGGCTCTCTTCTATCCCACATTTTTCCTTTCACCCCAACCGGTCGAGGCAGATGGCAGCACATCTTTGCGTCTGGTCGTGAAAGAGATTTCTTCTGATCAAAGGGGAGTTTTTTTTCTCTCCACATGTGCAGGCACGTGCACACGTAAGGCCCAAGGGATGCTCGAGCCCCTGCCCCTTTTGCCTCGTATTAAAAAGTGCCCTTGTGTGTGTTTTTTAATGAATAAATAAATTCTTGTTGTGCATCAAAAAAATGGTGTTCTAAAAACGCTGCGGCTATCTAGTGTATACTCATTTCCTTGTAATATCCATTAACATAACTTTCTTGTGGGGGCTAACAAGTCGCCTTCCACTTATTCAACGTGCGTAAATATGAGTCATATTTCAGAAAACCGCTCATGTGTGCTTGTTAAGATAACTTCTTGTTAATGAGAGTTAAGAATAATCTAATACGACAGCTGTCAGTGTCGGCTGTTTATCTTGCCTCAAATCTTCAGCTTCTTCCAGATATTGAGTTTATTTTGACTTTGCTGTTGTAAACTAACTAAGCTGTTCCTACTAACAGTCACAGTAGAAGCAGGGACAATGATTTTTTTTTTTCCCATTATTTAATTTTGTATTTTTTTCAATGTTTCACTGTTCAATGTTAAAGTCTTTATATTCAACAATAAATAGCCTAATAAACCACTGTCACCTGGTAACCCTAACCGCTGCTGTGTACACTAATTACATTGTGCTTTTGTTGTTGCTTCAATTCCCAGCTCTGCTAGTCTACCTGCCGATGTGTCCTTGGGCAAGACACTTTTTATTAAGAAATGCTATACATTTCAATGCTGTACATTTAAATGATGTACAGTACATGCAAAATCAGCACTGGATGGCCCAAATGAAAGAAAAAGAAAGATACACTTCATGAGTAACTGAGGTAGAGGAGTAAATGCAAATGTATACTCACAGTAGATCTGTAGGGTGAATGGTATTGTCTCCTCTTTCGACAAAGCCGGACTGGTGATGACACAGTGGACCACATGTTGGTAGATTTCTCTGGTAGGTTCACCTATAAGGTAGCTGACTGTGGTAGTCGTACCATTTTCATGTTGGATGTAGTCGGTTGTTGACCTCAGTTTTTGTGTGAGAGTACCGGTGAGCCACCTCACCTCTGCTGGAGGCCTGGAACCAGCAGCCAAGCAGGTAGCAAGGGAAATTTCTTTATCGCCCAAAACAGGAAGATCGTCTTTTACCTCTGTGACTGGAGGCACTGGGGGATTAATGAACAACATAGTTAACATCTGAGCAAGACGGTAGCAAATACTGTACCTCTTCCTCTCCCACTATCACACACAAAATATCGAAATGAAATGTTAGATTTAACCTAGCACTTTTAGAGGTATCTCCGTCTTGTGATTTCCACTCGGGAAAAGAGTGAAGATGCATGTGTAGACCCCTTCATCCAGCAATGTGACGTTTGATAACCGGAGAGATCCATTTTTCTCTTTTAAGTTCCCAATGAATTTAAATCGACCATCTTTGTGCCCATTGTCCACCACTCCTCCATTGTCGGACACAACTGTATAGAAGTTGTTATTCAGAGGTTCTCCTCGGGTAGCCCTCATCCATGAAACTTGGCCAAGGGTCTCTGTGGTGTCAATTATGTTGGAATGCAAGACAATTGTCCCTCCTTGGACTGCAGTCCGGTTTCCTCCAATCACCTGGACAGCTGAAAGTAAAAACACACAATGATTTTTTATTTATTTTTTTATTTCTCCTTTATTTAACCAGATAAAAGACCCATTGAGATCAAGATCTCTTTCACAAGGGTGACCTGGCCAAGAAAGGCAGCAGCACACATCATAGTTAAATAAAAACAGGAAGGCAGCAACTACAATACAAACATAGAAATTCAAGAGTACAACTAGACAAACATAAAGTGCAAGAGTTGTGGTCACAGTAAAAATTTAAGAACACAGGCACTGTTCAATGGATTTTTGTTGTCTATCTTTTAAGATGGAGCGGAAAGCTCCCAGTGAAATAAGAGCATGCAATTTAAGTTCAGTTTGGAGGGCATTCCAAGCAGAGGGGGCAGAGAAACTGAAAGCTTTTTTTCCCATTTCGGTCCGAACGCGTGAGGCAGACAAGTGCAAAATGTCATTTGAACGTAAGGCATAATGGCTTCTGGTCCGCTGAAGAAAAGTACTTAAATAGGTGGAACCAAGCCAAGAAGAGCCTTATAGACCAGAGTCATCCAGTGTGTGTAGCGTCTTTCAGACAGAGAAGACATGGAAGCTTTGGCATACAGTTCACAGTGGTGGGTGAGGCGGCTACAGCCAGTGATGAACCTAAGAGCACAATGATAGACTGGAGTCAAAGACTGTAGGCAACTGTTAGAGGCACACATGGACACAACATCGCCATAGTCAAGTATTGGTAAGAATGTCGCTGATATCAGGACCTTCCTAGCTCTGAGGGAGAAACAAGACTTGTTTCTATAAAAGAATAAATAAAAGAAACCGAGCTTCACCCTTAATTTAGAAACCAAATTTCTAACATGCACTTTGAAAGATAGCTCCCCATCAATAATAAATCCCAGGTACTTATAACTGGTAACCAGCTCAAGAGCTCTGCCATGGGAAGTTCTAATTGAGGGGATTTGTTCCATGGGAACAGATGAGTTTGAAAAAAACATTATTTTGGATTTTTCAGCATTTAAAACCAGTTTCAATTTCTCCAGATTAGTCTGCACTGTATCAAAGGCGGATTGCAAAAATATGAATGCTTGTGCAATTGAACGTGAAGAGCAATAAATGACTGTATCATCAGCATAAAAAATGGTGCGAGGCATTGGACAAGTTTGCACACAGATCGTTAATATAAATTGTAAACAAAAGTGGTCATAGGACTGAGCCTTGAGGTACACCTTTTGTGACCTCAAGAAAAGTGGAACTAACTCCAGCCATCTGAACACATTGTGTCCTATTTGCCAAATAATCTTTTACCCAAGTAGTAGCTTGTGTGGAGATGCCTTTTTTGATGAGAATATCTAGCAAAATATTGTGATCCACAGTGTCAAATGCCTTGGACAGGTCAATGAACAGGGCAACACAAAACTTTTGAGTCCAATGCCTCAAACACATCATTTAAAACTTTTAGGGCAGCAGTAGCAGTGCTGTGTTGCTTCCTAAAACCTGATTGAAGAGAGTTTAGAATGTTGTTAGATTCCAAAAAGTCCTTCAACTGATCGCAAACCAATTTTTCCAATACTTTCGCCAAAATGCATAATTTTGAAATAGGCCTGTAATTGTTCGCGTTTGAGGGTTCGCCTCCTTTAAGCAGTAGGAGGACAAATGCAGATTTCCAAATTTTAGGAAGTTGGTTTCTGCTAAGACTTAAGTTAAAAATACCAGTTAGAGGCTCAGCAATTAAATCAGCAGCCAGCTTTAGGAAAAATGGATCCAAACCATTAGGACCAGCTGATTTTTTGGGATCCAATTTTTCCAATGCACTACAGACTACAAATAGACACGTGTTCAAAATTAAAAGGCACAATCAACAGGGGGGTGGCTTACAACAGTAGAGTCGTTATTTAAAACAGTGTTTTTAAAATCACGATTTAAAGAATCAAACAAGTGCCCTGCTGTGATAAAATGTTCATTAAAATAATTTAGCATGGCACATTTATCAGTCAGGTGTACAGAATCTTTGACTAAAAAAGGTGGCAGTTCACTGGAAGAAGTAGTACCAGAAACACCTCTCACAACATTCCAAAATTTCTTGGGATCATTCAGGTTTTTGGTAGTTTCTGATATATAAAATTCAGATTTAGCCTTCTTTATGAGGGAGGTACATTTATTGCGGAGCTGACGAAACATTTGCCAGTGAGCCTCTTTTTTTGTTTTTCGTGCTCTGACCTAGGGCTGAACGATATGGACAAAATTTCATATCTCGATATTCATGCCAGATATCTCGATATCGATATGATACGATATGACTACGGGTTCGGTGAAAACCAAGCATTTTTCAGAAAAATTAAAACATCATAATACAAAAGACTGTGGAAACTTTATGGAAAGTGCAGTTTTATTGATGAGAACTCACTGTGAGACTGTGTACACTGGTACCATGTCTTTTGCAATGTGGTATGTTATAGCGTCTGTAACGCCTTTATGTCCGGTGGACGTCGACTCATACGGTGTAACGCTACTGAACGCATCAGTAAACACACTTTGCTTGGGCTTCTTTTGGGATGACTGAGAAGTCCCCGGTGTTTCTCTCATTGTAATACACTCTTTGTGCAGCACGCGATGGTGTTGTTTCAGGTGGTGAAACATGTTTGTTGTGCTACCTTGCTTCGTCGCAATTTTTGCCAAGCACGACCTGCACAACACCTCGCTCTGGTTGACATCATCCTTTTTAAATCCAAAATACGATGATTTATGTTTTGGCACAAAATCGCCACCGGCCGCATTATCTTCCGCGCTCATGTCACTTTCTTTCCCGCTGTGTATGTCGTGTGTGTATGTGCGCGTCTCAGTGTCCGTCTCCCTCCCGCCCTCCTATATTTGTCATTGGTTGGCTTCAGCTGTCGATCCACAGCAAGCATGAAATAAGGTTTGTGGTTGGCTGGCCGCAGTGGTGCATTCAAGGGCAATCGTAAAAATGAAGTTTATTGTGCCAGAAATGTACATGTAGGGGGAAAATCTATATTGTTTATATCGTTGCTTTTGCGATATGAATAAGGGACAGGTGTGTGTGTGTGTGTGTGCGTGTGTAAGGAGAAGAGGGGACTAGGGGAGGGGCTTATCAGTCTCTCTGTATTCTTCCATCCAAAACTTTGGCGTGTAACCTACTGCCACAGTTTTGAGAAAACCCCCACACATGTTATATCAAAACGTGCGCCTTGGCCGGGACTTGTGTGCTATGACTTTTCTAAGCGTTTCGAGTTACCATGGCGACAAAAATCGCAAAAATAACTTCCACTCACACAACAATGGGAAACAGAGGGGCCTGTGAATCTCTCTCTCCCTCTCTCCTTTAAAACTTGGTGTTTTCATCTTGATGTACTTCATCTTTGAAAGGTTCAATCCTTTAATCCTTTACCAGCAAAAGTCCTGCACCCGACGACGCATGCCGCAAGAACTGCAGGCACGCTCGAAATTTCGGCACGGAATTGCCGATCTAGTTAGGTGCCTGCAGCCACAAGGCATACTAGTCAGAACTCCCTAGAGTTCTCACTAGAATGCATTGTGCTGCAAGCACATCTTGTAATCCTCCCGGTGTTTATTCTGCTCATTTTTCCTCATCCTCCCGTTTTTTGGCGCGCGACTCCTCCCGCAGTTTTGAGAAAACCCCAACACAAGTTATATCAAAACGTGCGCCTTGACCGGGAATGGTGTGCTATGATTTTTCATAGCACAAAAATCGCGAAAATGTAAAATAATTTCCACTCATATGGGAAACGACCAAAAACCAAGCCCGCTTTGGAGCATCACAGTGTCGTCATACTTTAACGCAGAAACATGATTGTTACTTTAAACGGGTCACAAGACTTGGGACTTTTCTGACCTAAGTCGACATTTTGATCCATGTTACGGTTTTTAAACAATCGCAGTTTACGTTTTGTACTTTTTTTTTTACGTTTTCAGATTTTATAATGAGTGTTTGAGTGGTGTGTGGGCGGATCGCTAGAGTGTGTCACTCTAGCGAGATCCAGTAAAATAATCAGAAAAATCTCTAAACAAACTCTTCTCCTGCCCACAATTTCCAACCTACACAGACAATTTTTACATCAAAACGTTGCCATGGTTGTCGTCTAACCCTGTGTGTGTTTTCATGTTCATATGACTTGTAGTTTTTCTTAAAATCACCTCAAAGCGCAGAGAGTTCTGGTCACAGTCTCCATCCACGTCAATGTTTAAAATGTCTGCCTTGGAGTTTTGGAAAAACCAACCCGAGGGTGATTTTAAAACTGTGATTTCTCTGTCAATTCACACCCGTTTGTCACAAATTTAAATGGGGGAGTTGCTGAAAGCCTCCTGATGCTCACAAACCAAAAATTGTATCTCTATCATCAACCGTTCTTGAAATATGACAACATGCTGTTTTCTCTGCTTTCTCTGCTGGTTTTGGAGAGATAGGGACAGGTGTGTGTGTGCGTGTGCGTGCGTGTGTAAGGAGAAGAGGGGACTTAGGGAGGGGCGTGTAAGTCTCTCTGTATTCTTCCACGCAAAACTTTGACGTGTAAGTCCTCCCACAGTTTTGAGAAAACCCCCACACATGTTATATCAAAACGTGCGTCTTGACCAGGACTTGTGTGCTATGACTATTTCTAAGTGTTTTAAGTAACCATGGCGACAAAAATCGCAAAAAAATGCGATATAACTTCCACATACACATGAATGGGAAACGGAAGGGCTTGTGAATCTCTCTCTCCCCCTCTCTCCTTTAAAACTTGGTATTTGAAAGGGTGACTCTACCAAAAAGTACTTCCAAGGTGGATTGGATCCAAATCTCCAATGTTTCCCTGCACCCGACGACACATGCCGCAAGAACTGCAGGCACCCTCGAAATTTCGGCACGGAATTGCCACTCTAGTTCTCCTTGTTGTGTTTAAAGCCCTATCACACAAAGCACATCAGCAGGTTACGTGAGAGGCAGCAACAAGAAGAAGCAATAATTATTTTGACTTTCTCGTAGTCATTCACCTCGAGCAGCTGTTCGATCTACAAATTACTACTGGTCTTGTTCTTACTTACTATTATATATATATAGCAGTATTACTGCTAGTCCTGTAATTATTACTGTACTATATTAATAACGACAGTTGCTGCTGTTATTGTTATTTAAGGTTATTGAAAGGTAGCTAATGAGATGTTCATTCATCTTACCATGACCATATTTGTCCAGGAACAAGAAGACTAACGTCAGCGTTAGTATCCTGGTGCACCTCATGGGAAACGAGGACGCCGGTGGAAAGCCACAGTTGCCCCCGTGGGACACAAACACGGGATATGTCTCCATTCAGTCATTTAGTCCTGTAAAATGGACGACACTGACAAAGATGGTCCCGAAAACAGAAGCATGGTTTGGCAAAAAAACGGTCATGCAAAGCGGCACCAACTCCGCAGTAAGGAAAGTCGGTATTGGCTAAATGACAATTTGCCTGGCATGACGTACGCCGTGACACTTATACGCCATGTATTTCAACCGGCTCTACTCGCCTCGGCACAGGTTGCATCTCCACTACAAAAAACAGTAGGTTACCTACTTAACCGCAGCGTGAAACTGTGGTAACTTCGTTTTAAACACGACAAACACACACACACACACACGCGAGTGGCAAGTGAATTTACACCAGACTCCTGACTGCGCACCTCCTGACTGCGGTTAAGTGCGCCCTTGTAGTCGAACTTACGGTCGACTGAGAATGTCAGCGCCAGTTTGATACCGAGCGAGATCGATTTTCAAAATAAGACGTTACTAATAAAAGTGCAATCAATCGTGCTGATTTTAAGACATTTGGTCACATTGTCCAGAAGCTTTTGGACGAGATATTTTCCGTAATTTATTTAGATTGTTACTGTACAATAAAATCACTTTGGCCCATAAGTTCGGACAATGGTTGGTGCAGTTGACCTCAGGGACATGCTGACTACTCCCTCATTTATTATCAAACATTTTTACTGTATATTTTTTGAGAAATTAAGCATCAAAGCTGTCTTCATTTTACTCAGAAAAAGGCAGAAAACTCAATTTTTACTGTACAATAAAATCACTTTGGCCCATAAGTTTGGACAATGGTTGGTACAGTTGACTTCAGGGGCACGTGTGAGTGGGTATGAAAGATGAGTGACAGAAATTGCGCTGCACATAGATGTGCTGTATGTACTGTAAGTGTGAGTGAATGGGTGAATGGTAAAACTGCAGTGTAGTAGTCAGCATGCTCCTGAGGTCAACTGTACCAACCATTGTCCGAACTTATGGGCCAAAGTGATTTTATTGTACAGTAAAAATTGAGTTTTCGGCCTTATGCTGAGAAAAAAGAGAGAACTTTGCAGATTAATTTCTCAAAAATATACAGTAAAAATGTTTGATAATGAGTGAGGGAGTAGTCAGCATGCTCCTGAGATCAATTGTGTCAACCATTGTCAGAACTTATGGGCCAATGTGTTGTTATTGTACAGTAAAAATCTAGATAAATTAGGGAAAATATTTAGTTCAATAGCTTCTGGACAATGTGACCCAATGTCTTAAAATCAGCATGATTGATTGCCCTTGTAACGTCTTATTTTGAAAACCGGAAATGATCTCGCTCGGTATCAAACTAGCGCTGATTCTCAGCCGACTCCCAGCATTCACCGTAAGTTCGACTGCACGGGCGCACTTAAAAACGAATGACGGCTCACTTGACCGCAGTCTCCGGAGAACAGACGCCTACTCCACAGACTACAGCGGCAGTGTCGGTGATGCCGCAGGTAGAGAACCATGGATAAAACTGCGCACCCTCTGGCTGGCTTGCTTCCATTCCAGGACCGGCTCTACACTTCTTCTTCTCCTTTTTATTATTATTATTATTGTTATTAGTATTATTATTTAAGGAAAGGCAGCTAATGAGATGTTCATTCAACTTACCGTCACCATTTTTACACAAACACGGAATATGTCTCCATTCATTCATTTAATCCCGTAAAAAGGACGACAGGGAATTCCTGACACTGACAAAGATGGTCTCGAAAATAGAAGGATGACTTGAAAAAACAACGGCCATGCCAGACAGTAGCTTATACTGACTATAGCAGCTCGCGAGAGGTTGCATTCATGCTGCCTCTCGCGACAGTAGGTTTACTCCGGAACAACAACATACTGCCTTCTTTTAAACGTGATTGAAAATGTATCACAGATAGATAGAAAATAACAGCAATGAACCATGATCCCTTAATATGGGAATACACCATTTGAAAATGTAAACATGTAAGGACATACACCACAGATACATTTAATGAGAAATAAGACATTTGAACGCAACCAGATTACTAATAGTTATTGCCCTAATGCAAAAAACCCACAGCAAAATACACAAATTAAAGAGTTTTGTATCCACCCAGGCATTGAGGATTTCCATCAAAAACATTTGTCACAACACAACCTTAAAAGCATTTCACAAATCATCCTTTGTGCTATACTTTCAGCATTTATAGCCTTTGCTACAGCATATTCACAGACATCACCTGCAGCCAGGCACCTCATGGACGATACAACTGTCAATCACACTGGTGTCCACTCATGTGTGTCCTGCTTTATCATATTTTATCCTCAAACACTTTACAAAATGACGTCATGTTCTATTGAAGAAACACCTGAACCTAGTGAGTGAAACCATTAACTCTTTAGGAAAATGTTTACTGATGTTATAAATCAAGTTCTTTTCACAACCAGCAGTGTCACTATTTAAAAGATTCTTTTTGCTCTTTATATGGTCTATGTGTAAAACACAGAAATGAGAAAAAGCTAAATCAGCATTCTTAATCAAATATCAGACAATCACAACTTCAAGTCAAACATGGTCATGAGAAGCAGAAAACAATTTGACCTTCAATGTCAATATCTTACAGTCATTCAAGAGCACATAATTATGACTTCTGTACACTTTCAATTTAAAGTAAACTATGGTGAATTATAGAAATCAAGTTTCACTTGAAGCTTTGACTCTTAAACAGTAATTGAACTAAAAATGTTACTTTAAAGCCTCAATGTGTCTAAACATAATTTTAGATGAATTATTGTCTTGATCTGTACACGTCTTATTCCACAGACCGAGAGAATATCTTTGTTTCTCACAAATATCACACAGTAATCATTTTAAATATGTTTTTCAGAATGAAAATGAGCATAAAGATGTAAACATGACCATCCCTCTCTGATATCACAAAGCATATCTCAATCACAGTTCCTGTCAAAATAATCACAATTAGATATTTATTCAAAAATCATTAAGCCCTAGTTCACTCCCTGTTTCTTTTGTATCAATATCTTCTTCTTGATAAATAATTGTTCTTGACACACAGAAACACTTTTAGACAAAGGAAGGGATCATAAAAAACTGGTTTTGTGTCACAACAAGCTTTTGAACAAAAACACTTAATGTTCTGTTTTAGAAAAACAAACTTTCATTCTCTTTGCTGGATTCATTTATTTTGAATCACCATCATCATCTCTCTTGTACTTTCTACACATGATCTCTTGTAATATTTATTCAGCCTTAACCTGAACATCGGCGTAGTAGAGGCTCCAATTCTGACTGCATCTTGTGCTTCGATTGTATTCTGCACAACTTTGGTGTTGAGGGGTTGTCACCTCAAGAGACTGGAAAAAAAAACATAGATCAAAATCAGACACAGGAAATAGCAGAGGCTGTGGGAAAATGTTTAGCGAGAGACACGAACATGAAATATCTGAGGTATAATTTAAGGTTATTCTGACCTCTCCTCCTGACTGAACATGAAACTGGGCACAACTGTGGGTCCTGCTGTCAAAGTCGAGTTTCCTTTTTGAGGTCGTGTCCAAGCATTTGCTTCTTCTGAGAAAAAAATGTGACAAATTATGATACACATTTTTGTCTGATTTTTTAACGCAAGTTAAAATAGTTTCATGTAAAAGCATTTGCATGACATGGCACAAGAGCAGCAGTGGAAGAAGTCAATAAAAATGTACTAAAATAAAATAATTCTGTCTAAATACTAAATGCTGTTTTAAATGTTTTATCATTATAGGATGTAAACTTTGCTTTTGATTATTACCTTTGATAAGCAGCTGGCCATGTTTTTGGCTGCATGTTTCTGTAGTATAACTCAAAAAGTAGAGATTTTGATGGATTTGTCAGAGAATTCTTAGATTTTGGTGATGATCTGAATAAGGAGTACTTACTTTCTGATTTATCTTGTCACTGGATATATAAATATTGTACAATGTTAAAACCATGCAGTAACAGAGTGAAGTTCATCATATGCTTTACAATGTAATGAGCCAACGACAACAGTGATCACAAATAGAAGACGTCAGTGAAAGCAGAGGTGATTTTAAAGCGGATGCACACACACACACACACACAGGCCTTAACTTTTATAATGATGACAAACTATACACACAACACCAAATACAATCTCACTCACCCGTAGCATGTGACAGCGGCAGTGATGCCACACAGAAACAATCCAATCACATGTGCAAGTATGTAAATTAAAATCCAAAGCGGAAGTGGTAGGGTGTTTTCTGGGAAAACAAAACAGTCAGGAATAAAATAAATTCAGGTAGCAGACAGTTTGATCTTATGAACTGTAAGGCTGGTGTAGCAATAATTAGCGTTGCTTTGTGTTGTACTTACCTTTTTGTTTCTCAAGCACAGTTAAATTCCATGTAGTAGTCGTTATATCATGTTTGTAGGTCATTACACATTTGTAAAGTCCTGTGTCTTCATGGTGAGCATTCAAAATACTCAGGTTTGAAAGACAGCAAGGTTCTATTGTCACGTTGTGGTAGGTGAAATTTGAAAAAGTGGATTTTACTGAGATCCTACGGGCAAAAAGAAATTGCCTTTGGTCCAGTTAATTTGTGTAAAGTTTTCCGCCGATATGTTGCAGTTGAAGATGACGGGGTCTCCTCTGACCACCTGTACCTGTACATGATTATCTGACACTGAAAAACAACAACAACGACAACGACGAGTCAGTGTCACCAGGAAATACGTGGCAACATCTGCAGAGAAACTTGCAACAATATCAAAAACACAAATCTTTACCATACCTGCACGGACATGACACACAGCTAGGAGCTGAATGGAGAGCAGAGCTACTTGATTTCTATGAAACATGACGACCACAACACAGAGACTGAGCTTCATGTTTTTCTGTGCTTGTTTTATTTGTGCTTGTGGAGGAGGCACACAGAGGAGGAAGTGGTCAGTTGCTCTTCAGCTTAGTTTAGAACTATGTGTCAGAACAAAATGAAGTAATAATAATGATTAAGAAAAGGGGAAAAACAAGAAGAATAAGTCATGTTTGGTTACTGCTGACAATAATGTGGTTAAAACACGTTTCATTTCACTCAGTCAAGTAATAAATATGAATTCATTACATGAAATGCATATATGGAAGCAACATTATCATCCTTGCATTAGAATATGGAGTGGTAAATATTTTAATTGTAGCTCATGCTGTAATGCTTCATCACATTGTCAATCTATAACACACTAACAGTTGAATTGAAGCTCGACCCATAAAATATTGTGAATCAAAAAACACGATCACAATATCTAGCAGAAAAATCTCTATTAGTTCTTTTCCGTAATTGTTTTGCCCTCCTGGAAAAATGTGGCTGTATCTGGCGATACTGACTGTGTTCAAAGAACATGGAGCTAAATCTTGGTAGAATGTTCTACTCTCTTGTCCTGGCAGGAACGATTTGAGCAGTTTTGATTAACTTCACATTCATGACGGAGTCAAAGCAGAGCAAGACCTCACCTGAAGTCACATGCACAAACACATAAGCACGGTCACGTCCATGTAAGTTAGACACTTCACACTGGTAGAGGCCATTCAGGTCAGAGTTCATGCTTGAAAACTGTAGCGTGGCCCCGTGTACGTGGACAGCAGATTGAGGCCACGGTTGACCAGGTCTGAAACAGACAAACAAAACAAAGTGACGTGCAGTTTCACAGCAGTGGCATGTTTCAAACTGTTGAGAAATACGCAGAGAGTTGAATGAATTGAAATGATACATTTTCTAAGTTTGTGCTCTTCAGAACACACATTCAGAAACGCCTGCTGTATAGTTGACCAGCTTTGGAAACTCCCTTCACCCACAATGTCCCTCCCTTCATGTAACTTTCAAGAGCAGTTGCACCTCAACAGGACTTTTCTTCTTTAGATATTTTGACTTTGTGGTGTTGGTTATTTTAACAACTGTACCTGCTCCAGGTAATTTTTGCACTTGGGTTGGCTTCAGTCACACACTGAAATGAGTCTTTGGACGTGGTGTTGATGTTCACTTCCCTGGGTGAAACTGCAAACAAGAGAAAGAGAGAACCAGCTGTGTTGTTGCTGTGCCTGAGAAAGTAGTAATATTATCAAAATAATGAAGAATAATCCCATGTTAACTGATACTTTCTGTGTCCACCCATGTACAGAGGTTCACTAGGGTCTGCATGACATAAATTTCATCATTCGCCCACAATGAAGACTATGGAAACTTGCATGAGGTTATGTCAGGAAGTCTGTGAGTAGCCACACGTGTACAACTCAGCACTCAAATACAATGAAATATTTCCCACACACATACAGTACCTTGAACAAGTAACTGACGTGGATCATTATTTTAGTATGAATGGAAGCGCATGTGAAATTGTAAAAAATATTTCATTACATTTAGCAGACACTTTTATCCAAAGCGACTTACAATGGAATTGAGTACAATCAGCCAGGGGCGGAGTCGAACTTGCGACCATTGCAACCATGGTGTCTTTCGCACACAGGGTACCAGTCTTAACCACTGAGCCACTACACCCCTTCGATAGTTGCCCATCGATACGACACTTTGATGAATCGATACAGTATCCCTTAATGATATATCACAGTATTTTAGTATATCACTATTTTCTTACACCCCTGCTGTGTACACTAATTACTCCGGGAGTGAAGTATTGTTTTTGGTAGCTGTGTCTTTGTGTGCAAAGTCTGCCATGTCTTTTTTTCAAAGAAAAAATCTCATACATGAAGATGCATAAATAATCAACCTTACCCCACCTGGCTCCTGATGGCTGTGCCTGCAGCGTGTGAATAGGTATGAAAGACAGGTGATGACACAGTGGACCACATGTTGGTATATTTCTCTGGTAGGTTCACCTATCAGGTAGCTGACTGTGGTAGTCGTACCATTTTCATGTTGGATGTAGTCGGTTGTTGACCTCAGTTTTTGTGTGAGAGTACCGGTGAGCCACCTCACCTCTGCTGGAGGCCTGGAACCAGCAGCCAAGCAGGTAGCAAGGGAAATTTCTTTATCACCCAAAACAGGAAGATCGTCTTTTACATCTGTGACAGGAGGCACTGGGGGATTAATGAACAAAATAGTTAACATCTGAGCAAGACGGTAGCAAATACTCTACCTCTTCCTCTCCCACTATCACACACAAAATATTGGAATGAAATGTTAGATTTAACCTAGCACTTTTAGAGGTATCTCCGTCTTGTGATTTCCACTCGGGAAAAGAGTGAAGATGCATGTGTAGACCCCTTCATCCAGCAATGTGACGTTTGATAACCGGAGAGATCCATCGTTCTGTTTTAAGTTCCCAATGAATTTAAATCGACCATCTTTGTGCCCATTGTCCACCACTCTTCCATTTATGGGCACAATCATAAAGAGGTTTTTATTCAGAACTTCTCCTTGGGTAGCCCTCTTCCATGAAATTTTGAAGAGGGTCTCTGTGGTGTCAATTATGTTGGAATGTAAGACAATATTCCCTCCTTGGACTGCAGTCCGGTTTCCTCCAATCACCTGGACAGCTGAAAGTAGAAACACACAATGTTTACAACTTACAGTAGAACAGTTTCAGCCTATGGATTTTTTATGGCCACTAATTATGGTACTGCAGCTCTACTGTGTAAGATGCATATCTCATGTAATGGCACCTCATTGTGCAGGAAAGAGAGGCAACTATATATTTAATATATCCTGCCACTGAGGGTGCATATTTATACTCCTGCTGCCAGAATATATTCAGAACTTTATTGATCCCAACATGGGCAATTCATTTGCAGCTTATACCAGTCCATACAGACACACAAAGTTATGTCTCGTCAAATATGTCAATGCTGTATGTAATGTAATCATGATTAGCGTTTCCTGTTTTCTTGATTAGTTTATGTTGGTCAATTGTGTCTCTTTATGTTTAGATAAAGTCACTCATTCTCCAGTCTTGTCATGCACTTACTGTTTTATTTTGAATTCATCTTTTCCCTCCATCTTCAAATCCTGACTTCCTCCCTTTGTGTTAGTTTTGTCATTGGTTTCACCTGTGTTCCCCTACCTAAATAGTCCTTGTTTCCCTTGTCTTGTGTAGTTTGTTTCTGGATGTCTTGCTTTACAGTCCTGTCGTCCAAGAACCACATCACCAAGTAAAAGTTACATTTTTGAGTATAGATTTTGATCCCCTATGTGAGGGTTTTTGTTGTTCTTCTGTGTTTAAAACATATATATATATACACACATATATATACACACATATATATGCATACATACTACACATACATATATATACATACACATATATACATATGTATATACATACATACATATACACATATATACACACATACATACACACACATATATATATACATACACATATATACATAGCAGTATTACTGCTAGTCCTATAATTATTACTGTACTATATTAATAACGACAGTTGCTGCTGTTATTGTTATTTAAGGTTATTGAAAGGTAGCTAATGAGATGTTTCATCTTACCATGACCATATGTGTCCAGGAACAAGAAGACTAATGTCAGCGTTAGTATCCTGGTGCACCTCATGGGAAACGAGGACGCCGGTGGAAAGCCACAGGTGCTCCCGTGGGACACAAACACGGGATATGTCTCCATTCAGTCATTTAATCCTGTTAAATGGACGACACTTACAAAGGTGGTCCCGAAAACAGAAGCATGATAAAACCAACGGCCATGCAAGCACTAACTCCGCAGTAAGGAAAGTCGCTATTGGCTAAATGACAATTTGCCTGGTATAACCGGACGTACGCGACGTAAAAAAAACAGTAGGCTACCTACTTAACCGCAGCGTGAAACTGTGGTAACTGTGGCACGCACGCAAGAGTGACTTGTGAATTTACACCAGACTCCTGTTGGTTGTTGGACATTAACCCACGTTTTTAGGATTGTTGAGTAGTTCGGCACGGTTAGGCTTGATTTCTGTCAGGCGTCTCCGGAGAACAGACGCCTACCCCACAGACTACAGCTGCGGGGTCGGTGATGCCGCAGGTCGAGGACCATGGATAAAACTGCGCACCCTCTGGCTGGCTCGCTTCCATTCCAGGACCCGGCTCTACACTTCTTCTTCTCCTTATTATTATTATTATTATTATTATTATTATTATTGTTGTTATTAGTGTGGTAAAGTGAGCTTAAAGATATCACTACCCCCCAGAGCCAGTAGGGGGCGGTGAGAGGGTGTGTTCCCGTTGTTGTTGTACTTGACTATCTGTGTGAAGCTGCCCTCCGCCATGACTAGTTGTATGTACCTGTGCTGATAATAAAAGTGGTTCCAGAGAAGAAACCAGCTTCCTTATTTTTGATATATTGACAATATCACATATGGCGACGAGGATAAAAGCACCGTGAAGTCAAGCGCCGGTCTGCTGCGGGGCAAGTAAGCAAAGTCGTTGATGGTCCTGTCGTGTTTTGCTAGCTAAGAAGAGCTAGTGAAGAAAAATGGCGGCAATGGTGGGCGCGGTGGCGCCGTTTGACAACAATTCGCAGACGTGGGAAGAGTACTGTGAGGTTTTGGACCATTTTTTTGTCGCAAATGATATAAAGGAGGCGGAACGGAGAAGAGCTGTGCTACTGAGCTGCGTGGGACCACAGACCTATGCCCTGATGAGGAACCTACTAAGCCCGGATAAGCCAGGAGAGCGCTCCTATGAGGATCTGGTAGAGTTGTTAAAAAATCATTTTCACCCGAAGACCAGCGAGATAATGCAGAGGTGGAAATTTAATACAAGGAACAGGAAACCAGAGGAAAGTGTTAGTGACTATGTGGCGGAGCTGAGAAAGCTCGCGCAGGACTGTAATTTCAGAGATACGCTGACGGTGATGTTGAGGGACCGGCTCGTTTGCGGCATAAATGATGACGGCATACAGCGGAAGCTGCTGTCGGAAGACAAGTTAACCTTTGACAAGGCATTGAAGGTGGCGCAGGCAATGGAGGCGGCGAACAGAGACATGGTGGATTTGCAGGGAGCCAGAGAACAGGCAAAATGGAACCGAGCATCGGGGTCGGTGCACAAGGTGAATGATGTCCACGCCAGGACGCAGCAGGATGTGAGGACATGCTACAGATGCAAGGGAGACAACCACTTGGCAATGAACTGCAGGTTTGCCAAAGAAAAGTGTCATAACTGCGGGAAAGTGGGACACATAAAAAGGGCTTGCAGAATGAAGGACATGGGGAAAGGGAAGACTATGCAGACACAAGAGGTGACAGGAAAATTTAACAAAAGGGCTAATTTCATGCAGGAGGAAGGGGAGGATAGTGATAAGGAGGAAGTTTTCACTATGTACCACATCAAAGATAGCAGAATTACCATACACAACATGCAGGAAGAAATAGTCATTCCCAGAGAAGAACCAATAAGACAAGTGTTGACAGTAAATGGACAGGATGTAACCTATGAAGTAGACACAGGCTGTGGCTATACAATAATGTCAGAGAAGGCATTTTACAGGTTATTCCGTAGTGGTAAAAAACCAAGGTTGCTCCAGTGCAAGATAAAACTGAAAACATATGGTGGTCATGTAGTACCAGTGTTAGGAGCAGCAAAGGTCAAAGTGGAACATGAAGGCAGTGCTAAGATGTTAGCAGTAGTGGTCGTCAAAGGTTCAGGGACCAGTTTACTGGGGCGAGGGTGGATGAAAGCTCTCAAGATGGATTGGAAAACTGTACATAAGGTAGAAGACCGAGAAGAACTATTACAAGAAGTACTTTTGAGACATGACACAGTATTTAAAGATGAGCTAGGGACGTTGAAAGGCTTTGCAGCAAAGATACATGTAGCTAGTGATGCGAAGCCCTGCTTCTACAAGCCAAGGTCTGTTCCTTTCGCGATGAAAAAGAAAGTAGAGCAAGAACTAGAGAGGCTCTTAGAGGAGAAAATCATTGAACCAGTGAAATTCTCAGACTGGGCAGCGCCCATAGTACCAGTTCTAAAACCAGACTCCAGAGTCAGAATTTGTGGGGACTATAAGATAACGGTGAACAAAGTGTCACCAATTGAGCAGTACCCCATTCCTAGAATGGAGGATATGATAGCTTGTCTTACTGGGGGGGAGAAATACACCAAGTTAGACATGAGCCATGCATATCAACAGATAGTATTAGATGAAGATTCAAGAAGATACGTCACAGTGAATACACACAAGGGACTTTTCACATACACAAGACTACCCTTTGGTGTGAGCTCCAGCCCAGCTATATTCCAGCGCACGATGGAGGGTGTGCTACAAGGAATCGAGAATGTGGCTGTATACCTTGATGACATCATTCTGACTGGAAAGAATGACAAAGATCATCTACAGACATTGGATCAAGTGCTGCAACGACTCCAAAATGCTGGACTACGCTTAAAAAGGAGTAAGTGTCAGTTCATGGAGACTGAAGTGACATTTTTGGGACACAAAGTGGACAAGACAGGGTTGCACCCACTGCCAGCCAAGGTGAAAGCAGTGCAGGAGGCTCCCGCACCTACATCAGTGACTGAGCTTAAAGCTTATTTGGGACTGTTGAACTTTTATAATAAGTTTCTGCCTAATTTGTCTAATGTACTAGCACCTATGCATAAGTTACTCCGAAAAGATGAAATATGGGTATGGGGGCAAGAACAAGAAAAAGCTTTCAAAGAGTCAAAAGAGCTCTTACAATCAAGCAGTGTGTTAGTGCATTATGATGAGAAGAAAGAACTGATACTTTCCTGTGATGCCTCTCCATATGGAGTTGGAGCGGTACTAGCTCACCGTATGACAGATGGTGATGAGAAACCTATAGGGTTTGCCTCACGCACACTCACCGCTGCTGAGAAGAACTATTCCCAAATTGATAAAGAGGGATTAGCAGTCATTTTTGGAGTGCAGTATTTTCATAAGTATCTGTATGGTAGAAAGTTTGTGATTTGTACAGATCATAAGCCATTGATAAGTTTATTTAACGAGATGAAAGCGGTCCCACAGATGGCGTCGCAAAGAATAATGCGATGGGCTGTGCTGTTGAGAGCATATGAGTATGTCATATTTTACAGGGCAGGTAAAGACCATGGTAATGCTGATGCTCTCAGTCGACTCCCTCTGCCAGAGAAACCCAAGGAGACAGAACCAGAGGAACATGTACTGATGCTGGACCGGGAACAGAGCCCCCTGACAACATCAGAACAGCTACGGTACTGGACAACTAGGGATCCTATCCTCTCAAGAGTCCGTGAGTATGTTCTCAGAGGATGGCCTGATAATGTGGACAGTAACTATATGCCTTACAGACAGAGACAACATGAGCTCAGTGTACAGGATGGCTGTGTGTTGTGGGGAGCTCGCATCGTGATCCCGGAGAAAGGACAATCTCCTCTGATGGAGCAATTACATCAGTCACACCCAGGCATGAGCCGCATGAAAGGACTGGCCAGAGGCTACATGTGGTGGCCCAATATGGACATAGACATTGAGAAAAAGGTAAAGACATGCCACACATGTCAGGAACACAGAAAGGCACCTGCCTGTGCACCTCTCCACCCCTGGGAGTGGCCGGAAAAGCCATGGAGAAGACTACACATAGATTATGCAGGGCCTTTCATGGGGAAAATGTTCTTAGTAATTGTGGATGCTCATTCAAAATGGTTAGATGTCTACCCAGTAACTTCATCTACGTCAGCAACCACAATAAACTGTCTTAGGAACAGTTTTAGCACACATGGTATTCCAGAGATGATTGTCTCAGATAATGCACAGTGTTTTGTCAGTGAACAAACCAGAGAGTTCATGACACGAAATGGAGTAACACATGTCACATCAGCACCGTATCACCCATCATCTAACGGGTTAGCTGAACGAGCGGTACAAACTTTCAAAGAGCTCATGAAAAAGAGTAGTGGTGATACAGTGGAGACAAAGTTAAATAGGGCACTGTTTAGCTATCGTATCACTCCGCAGTCAACAACTGGACTGTCACCCGCTGAGATGTTAATGGGTAGAAAATTGAGATGTACACTTGATCTCATACACCCAGATCTTAAAAAAAAGGTGGAAGCAAAACAAACTAGTCAGAAAGCATATCACGACAAACATGCTAAAGAACGCAACTTTGTGGCAGGAGAGTCCATCTACACAAAGAACTATGGATATGGACCAAAATGGGTACCAGGGCTGATACATGATACTACAGGACCAGTTTCCTACACAGTGTTGCTAGGAGATGGAAAGCTGGTCAGACGACACGTGGATCAACTGTTGAGCAGACAGGAGTCGGAGCTGTCAGTTCTGAGTCCAGAGCCGGTGCCAGGGGAGGAGTGTGGGCCACCCACACCACTGCCAAAAATGCTAGGACAAGACACAGGTCCTGGGCAAGAAGGAGACAGAGTCTTGCCTACAACGGAGCAGGAGCAAGTGAGCAGTACGCCTGCTGGTACTCCAACACCTTTGTTCCGTTCTCACAGGATCAGGAAACCACCAGCGTACATGAAGGACTTTGTTCAGTGAGTGGATATATATATAAAAAAAAAAAAAAAAAGGGAAAGGGGGGGAGGAAAGGATTAACAGTGGTGTACTTTGTGGAAATAACAGGTATGTTATACAGGAATGTTCAAGGTTGTATCAGAGTAATTGAAAGTTTCACAACTGTTGTTTTGGGTTTTGTTTGAACCAGTTTTTTGTGATTATTGTTGTGAATGTGAACTAAGGAATAGTTTAAATTTAAGAAGGGAGGGATGTGGTAAAGTGAGCTTAAAGATATCACTACCCCCCAGAGCCAGTAGGGGGCGGTGAGAGGGTGTGTTCCCGTTGTTGTTGTACTTGACTATCTGTGTGAAGCTGCCCTCCGCCATGACTAGTTGTATGTACCTGTGCTGATAATAAAAGTGGTTCCAGAGAAGAAACCAGCTTCCTTATTTTTGATATATTGACAATATCACAATTAGTATTATTATTTAAGGAAAGGCAGCTAATGAGATGTTCATTCAACTTACCGTCACCATTTTTACACAAACACGGGATATGTCTCCATTCATTCATTTAATCCCGTAAAATGGACGACAGGGAATTCCCGACACTGACAAAGATAGTCTCGAAAATAGAAGGATGACTTGAAAAAACAACGGCCATGCCAGACAGTAGTTTATACTGACTATAGCAGCTCGCGAGAGGTTGCATTCATGCTGCCTCTCGCGACAGTAGGTTTACAACGGAACAACAACATACTGCCTTCTTTTAAACTTGATTGAAAATGTATCACAGATAGATAGAAAATAACAGGAATGAACCGTGATCCCTAATATGGGAGAAATTTGAACGCAACCAGATTACTAATAGTTATTGCCCTCATGCAAAAAAAACCCACAGCAAAATACACAAATTAAAGGGTTTTGTAGTCACCCAGGCATTGAGGATTTCCATCAAAAACATTTGTCACAACACAACCTTAAAATCATTTCACAAATCATCCTTTGTGCTATACTTTCAGCATTTATAACAGTCTTTGCCTCCATCTGCTGGCGTCTTACACAACTACATACATAAGCCTCTTTGCAGACATTTTAACATGAAAGAACAGGTGCAAAATCAAGGAACACCTAGTCACGATATCACCCATAAGAACTTGAACTCTTGTTTTGAACCCTTGATTTGAGCCTTTGCTACAGCATATTCACAGACATCACCTGCAGCCAGGCACCTCATGGACCATACAACTGTCAATCACACTGGTGTCCACTCATGTGTGTCAAACAATAACAAAATGACGTCATGTTCTATTGAAGAAACACCTGAACCTAGTGAGTGAAACCATTAACTCTTTAGGAAAATGTTTACTGATGTTATAAATCAAGTTCTTTTCACAACCAGCAGTGTCACTATTTAAAAAGATTCTTTTTGCTCTTTATATGGTCTATGTGTAAAACACAGAAATGAGAAAAAACAAAATCAGCATTCTTGATCAAATATCAAACAATCACAACTTCAAGTCAAACATGGGCATGAGAAGCAGAAAACAATTTGACCTTCAATGTCAATATCTTACAGTCATTCATTATAAAGGGCACATAATTATGACTTCTGTACACTTTCAATTTAAAGTAAACTATGGTGAATTATAGAAATCAAGTTTTACTTGAAGCTTTGACTCTTAAACCGTAATTGAAGTAAAAATGTTACTTTAAAGCCTCAATGTGTGTCAAAATATCATTTTAGATGAATTATTGTCTTGATCTGTACATGTCTTATTCCACAGACTGAAGAGAATATCTTTGTTTCTCACAAATATCACACAGTAATCATTTTAAATATGTTTTTCAGAATGAAAATGAGCATAAAGATGTAAACATGACCATCCCTCTCCGATATCACAAAGCATATCTCAATCACAGTTTCTCACAATAATCACAATCACTGGTTTTGTGTCAACAAGCTTTTGAACAAAAACACTTAATGTTCTGTTTTAGAAAAACAAACTTTCATTCTCTTTGCTGGATTCATTTATTTTGAATCATCATCATCATCTCTCTTGTACTTTCTACACATGATCTCTTGTAATATTTATTCAGCCTTAACCTGAACATCGGCGTAGTAGAGGCTCCAATTCTGACTGCATCTTGTGCTTCGATTGTATTCTGCACAACTTTGGTGTTGAGGGGTTGTCACCTCTAGAGACTGGAAAAAAAACATAGATCAAAATCAGACACAGGCAATAGCAGAGGCTGTGGGGGGAGGAGAGATATGAACATGAAATATTTGAGGTATAATTTAAGGTTATTCTGACCTCTCCTCCTGACTGAACATGAAACTGGGCACAACTGTGGGTCCTGCTGTCAAAGTCGAGTTTCTTTTTTGACGTTGTGGCCAAGCATTTGCTTCTTCTGAGAAAAAAATGTGACAAATTATGATACACATTTTTGTCCCCAACATTATTTTATGTGTTAAAGCAAGTTAAAATAGTTTCATGTAAAAGCATTTGCATGACATGGCACGAGAGCAGCAGTGGAAGAAGTCAGTAAAATGTACTAAAATAAAAATAATTCTTTCCATCTAAATGCTGCTTTAAATGTTTTATCATTATAGGATGTAAACTTTGCTTTTGATTATTACCTTTGTCAAGCAGCTGGCCATGCTTTTGGCTGCATGTTTCTGTAGTATAACTCAAAAAGTTGAAATTTTGATGGATTTGTCAGAGAATTCTTAGATTTTGGTGATGATATGAATAAGGAGTACTTGATATATAAATATTGTACAATGTTAAAACCATTCAGTAACAGAGTGAAGTTCATTATATGCTTTACAATGTAATTAGCCAACGACAATCAGTGATCACAAATAGAAGGCGTCAGTGAAAGCAGAGGTGATTTTAAAGCGGATGCACACACACACACACACACATGCCTTAACTTTTATAATGATGGCAAACTATACACACAACACCAAATACAATCTCACTCACCCGTAGCATGTGACAGCGGCAGTGATGCCACACAGAAACAATCCAATCACAGGTGCAAGTATGGAAATCAAAATCCAAAGCTGAAGAGGTAGGGTGTTTTCTGGGGGAAACAAAACAGTCAGGAATAAAATAAATTCAGGTAGCAGACAGTTTGATCTTATGAACTGTAAGGCTGGTGTAGCAATAATTAGCGTTGCTTTGTGTTGTACTTACCTTTATGTTTCTCAAGCACAGTTAAATTCCATGTAGTAGTCGTTATACCATGTTTGTAGGTTAACTCACATTTGTAAAGTCCTGTGTCTTCATGCTGAGCATTCAAAATAGTCAGGTTTGAAAGACAGCAAGGTTCTATTGTCACGTTGTGGTAGGTGAAATTTGAAAAAGTGGATTTTACTGAGATCCTACGGGCAAAAAGAAATTGCCTTTGGTCCAGTTAATTTGTGTTAAGTTTCCCGCCGATATGTTGCAGTTGAAGATGACGGGGTCTCCTCTGACCACCTGTACCTGTACATGATTATCTGACGCTGAAAAACAACAACGACAACAACGACGAGTCAGTGTCACCAGGAAATACGTGGCAACATCTGCAGAGAAACATGCAACAATATCAAAAACACAAATCTTTACCATACCTGCACGGACATGACACACAGCTAGGAGCTGAATGGAGAGCAGAGCTGCTTGATTTCTATGAAACATGACGACCACAACACAGAGACTGAGCTTCATGTTTTTCTCTGCTTGTTTTATTTGTGCTTGTGGAGGAGGCACACAGAGGAGGAAGTGGTGAGTTGCTGTTCAGCTTAGCTCAGAACTATGTGTCAGAACAAAATGAAGTAATAATAATGATTAAGAAAAGGGGAAAAACAAGAAAAATAAGTCATGTTTGGTTACTGCTGACAATAATGTAGTTGAAACAAGTTTCATTTCAGTCAGTCAAGTAATAAATATGAATTCATTATATGAAATGCATATAGGAAATGTATCACAGGAAAATAACACCTCTGCATTGACAGTTGTGTTCCTTGAATGGTGTGACTTTACACTTTACACAACACAGAGACTGAGCTTCATGTTTTTCTATGCTTTTATTTGTGCTTGTGGAGGAGGCACAGAGAGAAGGAAGTGGTGACTTGCTGTTTGGCTTAGCTCAGAACTATGTGTTTGAACAAAATAAAATAATAATAATGATTCTTCTTTTAAACTTTATTGAGAATAATATCACAGTATTACAGATACAGAAAGATATTATTTCAGTCTACATGTTAACAGGAATGAACCATGAGCTACTTCCCTATAGGAATAAACTATTTGAAGTGTAAAAATGTAAGGAAATACACCACAGATATATAAATAACGAGAAATAAGAAATTTGAATGCAACCACCATCCAAATAAACTAATCCACCAATGATGAATAGTGCAACTGTGCAAGCACTGGCCTTTCTTATTCTTTTCTTTCTTTTTTTAATTTATTTATTTTAAATATCTGTTCCAAATAATTTAACACCTCAAATAGACAACTTACATGCGGCACCTGCTGACTGTAATTACCAAAGCAATTGCCCTCATACAAAACTCAGCAAAAAACACTAATTAAGAAAATTAAAGGGGTTTTATAGGTGCCCAGGCATGGAGGATTAAGAGTTGTTACAGCAAATAATAAAATCCCCATGTGTAGCTACATGCATGTTGTTATCCACTACAAAAACTTAAGCTATGAAACAACTTGAGGGACAAAAGAAAACCAATTCATATAAATATGAATAAAGTTGTTAACCATTCTTTGCATTAACAGGTATCACACTATATCACAATATCAATATCATGCATTTGCATGACATGGCATGAGAGCAGTAGTGGAAGAAGTCAATAAAGATGCACTACGATAAAATAATTCTGTACTTTTTGTTTTTACCTTTGCCATGCAGCGGGCCATGTTTTTGGCTGCATTTATCTGTGGTTGTGATGGAGGTTGTAAAGTTGTAGCCGGCTTCTCTAGTTTGCAATCGCGTAGTGTGTGTCTGTTAGAACACAGTCTATAATGTTCCCCCAAGACTTATAAGACTTACAAGGGAATTGAGTACAACCTGCCAGGGGTGGAGTTGAACTTGCGACCATGAAGTCTTTGCACAACTCAACTCAACTCAACTTTATTTATAAAGCGCTTTAAGGAGCCGTAGCTGAGACAAAGTGCTGTACATGAAAAGAAATAAAACAAAAAGTAAAGCAATAAAAATACTAAAACAATAAAAACAATAAAACAACAAGAATGTTCAAACAATAAAAAAACAATAAAACAATAGAGATATTAAGAGAATAAAAACAATAAAACACTAAAAACAAGAGCAGAGTCTCATGCTGATTTGAAAGCCAAGGAATAAAAATGGGTTTTAAGATGAGTTTTAAAAATGGACAGTGAGGGGGCTTGTCTAATGTGGAGCGGGAGGACGTTCCAAAGTTTGGGACCGGCAATGGAAAAGGCTCTTTCCCCTCTGAGCTTCCGCTTAGACCTCGGTACCTCCAGGAGCAGCTGGTCAGCTGACCTGAGACACCGAGCAGGAGCGTAGGGATGGAGAAGCTCAGAGAGGTAAAGCGGGGCGAGACCATTTAAAGATTTAAAAACAAATAAAAGAATCTTAAAATGGACTCTAAAATGCACAGGCAGCCAGTGCAGGGAGGCCAGGATAGGAGTAATGTGCTCTTACGCGCCCCAGTTAAGAGGCGAGCAGCAGTGTTCTGGACCAACTGGAGACGTGTGAGGGAGGACTGGCTGACTCCAAGGTAGAGTGCATTGCAGTAATCCAGCCGAGATGTAATAAAGGCGTGGATTATTGCTTCAAAGTGCTTATGTGCAAGAAAAGGCTTCACCTTTGCCAGCTGCCTCAGGTGAAAGAAGCTAGACTTCACTGTTGCACCAATTTGCCGGTCCAACAGGGTCTTAACCACAGGTAGTCTTAACCACTGAGCCACTCCACCCCCAAAACTCCTTTTGTGTGAATAAAACACACAAAACTCCAGAAGACGTCAGGCCCTTTTTTTGATCTAGAATGACATAACTATATCTCACAGAACCAGTTTTCTCACAGAACCAGGATTATCTGGTGCTAATATCAGAAGAGCTTTATTGCCAAGTATGATTTGCACATACAAGGAATTTGTTCTGGTGTCATTGGTGCATAACAAGCATACAAAATTGTGTGAAAAAAAAATTAATTGAAACAGTATACGTATATATACACAGTATATAAATGTTTTTTTTTTTGTTTTGTTTTTAAAAAGATGAAAAAGAGCACTACAGAAGAGCAGTAAAAAGCAGTACAGCTGGGCAGTAAGTGAGTAACAGTGAAATATTCACCAGGTGCAAAAGTTCACAGTAATGATGTTAATGTAATGCATAAAAAGGATGTAATGATAATGTGACATGTAGAGGCAGAGGAGGAGTGTGAGGAGTCAGCGTGTCGGGGGGGGCTCCGGGCCTTGTTGATAAGGCTAGTAGCAGACGGGAAAAAAATATGGTGTTAAAATGCACTAGAATACAGGAAATGGCATCTACACGTGGAACGTAGTGCCCTCTTCAGTGATGAGAATGCACTGTACGCACCCTCTTTTTTTCTTTTCGCCCCTGCCCAAAAAGTCTGTGCACGCCACTGGTCTATTCTCACTCTGCGAGAGTCGAAGGTGGAAAAAAGTCTGATCTTCGTCTGTTCTGTGAGCAAACACAAATCTGTCTTTGGTCCAGTTGATTTGTAGAATGCCTTCAACAGTTATGTTGCAAGTGAACATGACAGAGTCTCCTGTGGACACACATTAATGTGGACATCTGGAAGAATAATGAAAGTAACAATGAGTCGATATTGTCGATGGTGGAATATATAACAAAATCATTGTTATCATGTCAGGCAGGTGGGGACAACAGCCTGGCTCAGTGAGGTGTTAAAGATGTCTGTGAAGACAATGAGAAAATAAACAGTTCAAAGGTTAGTAATGCCTGTGAATCACCTTTAGTTCAAACGTCGATGATCTTGTTGTTCATTGAAAGCCAAAGTTAGTCCTGCAACAAATAATTCAAAACACTGATTAATACAATGGTACCGAGGCTTATTTTAAAAAAATATATGCAATGAAACTGTTGTAATATTGTAAAAACTGCAGCAAAAAACAGTAGAGCAACTATTCTGAAATTATAGCTGCAACATAAATTGAGCTGCACCAAATTAAATATCAAACAGATTTTACCGATCTCATTGGCTCTAACTCTAGTTCATCTGCTAAACTTCCAGATCCACTGGAACTGCTTGGGACATTCATCTTCATCCTCTCACGTATACCCTCAATTATCCTGGACAAAACACAATCAATTATAAACCACAAGAGAACTTCATACAGATACAGTACTGGTGTATTTAGTACCTTTGAAGTATCCCATATTTAAGAAGGCACCACACCACAGCTGCAGTGACAATCAGGAAAAACAAAATACCAAATAAAGTCCAACAGGCCCAGCAGGTTCCTGTAGGGAGACAGAACACAAGAAATAGGAAATACTGACATACACTGTTCTTATGAAGAGGTTTCTTCTTTTTTATGATTGGTAGTTTATTGGTTTTTCAGAAAATGTAAACATACAAACATATCCATCAGCAAGTACACATACAAAAAATTTAATAATAAAAAGAAACAGGGATGCACAGAACCCTTGCGTTTACAACCTTGCCTGTTTCTAGGTACAGTACTCACAGTACAGTATGAGGCGGAGAGGGGTCACCCAAAATAAACAGAGTAGGGGTGAATGGGATATTCTGGTCGATAATTTTCTCTACGTGGGGATGTAGGGAAGACCAAAATGCCGGAATTTTGGGGCAACTCCAGAGCATGTGAACTAGAGTACCATTTTTGTCCCGACACCTCCAACATTCCGAGTTGTCAACCAAATCAACCCTGTGCAGCCTGGATGGCGTCCAATAGATTCTATTCAGTATTATGAATTGGTTAAGTCACAGTTTGCAGTTCCCTTGACATTTTTTTCCCATTTCTAAGAATTCTGCCCCCTCATCTTCATCTGTGAATGACACCTTTAGGTCATATCACTTTAAGGGACAATATATTAGAGTCCGAGGCTGTAAGGAGCATAGCGTAATAAGCAAAAGCTTTGTGGCCGCGCCTAAAACTTGTTCGGACCTTCTTTAACATACTGAAATACACTGTTCTTATGAAGAGGTTTCTTCTTAAAAACAGCTACGTAATCCTCATCTGCTACCATCTTATGCGGAGTCCCACGGGGCTCACTTTTAGGGCCCCTGCTTTTTTCACTTTATCACTTTATTTACTTCCTTTGGATTGCATTCTTAGATCTCCCTCCACTGATGACAGTCAGATTTCTGTACAAAGGCTGCCTACCCGGCCAAATCACTTCTTGTATGTCTTAAGGATATTAAAGCTCAGATGGCTTTGAACATTTTGAATTTTAATGAAAGGAAGACAGAAGTGATGGTGTTTGGACCAAATAGACAAAAAGGGAAATTTCTTTAAGAGTGTTTTTGGTGGTTTTCAAACATACATTTTATGGGTCACTGTCAAATTCACATTTCCAATTAATCATTGTCATCAGTTGATTGGCTATTAGTGACTGCCAGACACCGTTTTTGACCGTGGACTGTCTGATTTTATTTTAAACAGGAAGTGCACTGCAGTAAGCATCAGCAGCAAGACACCGGCCATGATGCCAAAAGTAAGCAAAATATAAAAGAACATAGACCAGAGTAGGAAACAACATTGTACCTTAAACAGTCCATAATGCTGTTGAAATCAATCGATACAGAGTATTCAGTGATTTTCAGTCGTTTGAAGGCCTGTTCTGCAGAAATGCAAGCGCTCTCTTGTCTTTCTGCAGCTGCACTGCTTTTAAGTATGAAGTTAAATTATCATAGCAGTTTAGTGGTGAAGTAGTGAACTAAATACTGAGGTAGGCCACAGTTTTGTGTCTGTTCTCATTGTTTTTGAGCAGTTTTTTGTTTTTGCTTGGAAACTTAGAGCTGATGAAAATTAAAAGGTATTGTAATCTCAAACAACTCAAGAAACATAAAACAAAGGCTGCAATTTAGGAAAAGCCTCATGCAACACATCTGGCCCAAGGTGTTTGTTTTACTGTCAGAGAAGATCCTAAAATGTACTTGTGTTAATCATACGTGCTGGAAGCAACATTATCATCCTTGCATTAGAATATGGAGTGGTAAATATTTTAATTGTAGCTCATGCTGTAATGCTTCATCACATTGTAAATCTATAACACACTAACAGTTGAATTGAAGCTCGACCCATAAAATATTGTGAATCAAAAAACACGATCGCAATATCTAGCAGAAAAATCTCTATTAGTTCTTTTCCATAATTGTTTTGCCCTCCTGGAAAAATGTGGCTGTATCTGGCGATACTGAGTGTGTTCAAAGAACATGCAGCTAAATCTTGGTAGAATGTTCTACTCTCTTGTCCTGGCAGGAACGATTTGAGCAGTTTTGATTAACTTCACATTCATGACGGAGTCAAAGCAGAACAAGACCTCACCTGAAGTCACATGCACAAACACATAAGCACGGTCACGTCCATGTAAGTTAGACACTTCACACTGGTAGAGGCCATTCAGGTCAGAGTTCATGCTTGAAAACTGTAGCGTGGCCCCGTGTACGTCGACAGCAGATTGAGGCCACGGTTGACCAGGTCTGAAACAGACAAACAAAACAAAGTGACGTGCAGTTTCACAGCAGTGGCATGTTTCAAACTGTTGAGAAATACGCAGAGAGTTGAATGAATTGAAATGATACATTTTCTAAGTTTGTGCTCTTCAGAACACACATTCAGAAACGCCTGCTGTATAGTTGACCAGCTTTGGAAACTCCCTTCCCCCACAATGTCCCTCCCTTCATGTAACTTTCAAGAGCAGTTGCACCTCAACAGGACTTTTCTTCTTTAGATATTTTGACTTTTAGGTGTTGGTTATTTTAACAACTGTACCTGCTCCAGGTAATTTTTGCACTTGGGTTGGCTTCAGTCACACACTGAAATGAGTCTTTGGACGTGGAGTTGATGTTCACTTCCCTGGGTGAAACTGCAAACAAGAGAAAGAGAGAACCAGCTGTGTTGTTGCTGTGCCTGAGAAAGTAGTAATATTATCAAAATAATGAAGAATAATCCCATGTTAACTGATACTTTCTGTGTCCACCCATGTACAGAGGTTCACTAGGGTCTGCATGACATAAATTTCATCATTCGCCCACAATGAAGACTATGGAAACTTGCATGAGGTTATGTCAGGAAGTCTGTGAGTAGCCACACGTGTACAACTCAGCACTCAAATACATTGAAATACAAATGAGAAATTTCCCACACACAATACAGTATCTTGAACAAGTAACTGACATGGATCACTATTTTAGTATGAATGGAAGCGCATGTGTAATTGTAAAAAATATTTCATTACATTTAGCAGACACTTTTATCCAAAGTGACTTACAATGGAATTGAGTACAATCAGCCAGGGGCGGAGTCAAACTTGCGACCATGGTGTCTTTCGCACACAGGGTACCAGTCTTAACCACTGAGCCACTCCACCCCTTCGATAGTTGCCCATCGATACGACACTTTGATGAATCGATACAGTATCCCATCATGATATATCCCAGTATTTTAGTATATCACTATTTTCTTACACCCCTGCTGTGTACACTAATTACTCCGGGAGTGAAGTATTGTTTTTGGTAGCTGTGTCTGTGTGTGCAAAGTCTGCAAAGTCTTTATTTCAAAGAAAAAATCTCATACATGAAGATGCATAAATAATCAACCTTACCCCACCTTGCTCCTGATGGCTGTGCCGGCAGCGTGTGAATAGGTATGAAAGATGAGCGATAGAAAAATAGCTGCATAGAGTTACCATCCAAATGTGAGGTACACAGATATTTCCATGACTAGTGGTGTGCATGGCTTTTAAAATATTGAATTGTCATGAAACAAGTCTTTCTTTGAGAGCAGTTTTTTGTTATATTATTGACAAATGATTTAACTGATGTACAGTACATCAAAATCAGCACTGGATGGCCCAAATGAAAGAAAAAGAAAGATACACTTCATGAGTAACTGAGGTAGAGGAGTAAATGCAAATGTATACTCACAGTAGATCTGTAGGGTGAATGGTATTGTCTCCTCTTTCGACAAAGCCGGACTGGTGATGACACAGTGGACCACATGTTGGTAGATTTCTCTGGTAGGTTCACCTATCAGGTAGCTGACTGTGGTAGTCGTACCATTTTCATGTTGGATGTAGTCGGTTGTTGACCTCAGTTTTTGTGTGAGAGTACCGGTGAGCCACCTCACCTCTGCTGGAGGCCTGGAACCAGCAGCCAAGCAGGTAGCAAGGGAAATTTCTTTATCACCCAAAACAGGAAGATCGTCTTTTACCTCTGTGACTGGAGGCACTGGGGGATTAATGAACAACATAGTTAACATCTGAGGAAGACGGTAGCAAATACTGTACCTCTTCCTCTCCCACTATCACACACAAAATATCGAAATGAAATGTTAGATTTAACCTAGCACTTTTAGAAGTATCTCCGTCTTGTGATTTCCACTCGGGAAAAGAGTGAAGATGCATGTGTACACCCCTTCATCCAGCAATGTGACGTTTGATAACCGGAGAGATCCATTGTTCTGTTTTAAGTTCCCAATGAATTTAAATCGACCATCTTTGTGCCCATTGTCCACCACTCCTCCATTTACGGGCACAATCATAAAGAGATTGTTATTCAGAAGTTCTCCTTGGGTAGCCCTCTTCCATGAAATTTTGAAGAGGGTCTCTGTGGTGTCAATTATGTTGGAATGTAAGACAATTGTCCCTCCTTGGACTGCAGTCCGGTTTCCTCCAATCACCTGGACAGCTGAAAGTAAAAACACACAATGATTACAACTTACAGTAGAACAGTTTCAGCCTAGGGAGTTTTTATGGCCACTAATTATGGTACTGCAGCTCTACTGTGTAAGATGCATATCTCATGTAATGGCACCTCATTGTGCAGAAAATAGAGGCAACTATATATTTTAATATATCCTGCCACACTGCGGTCAAGTGAGCCGTCATTCGTTTTTAAGTGCGCCCGTGCAGTCGAACTTACGGTGAATGCTGGGAGTCGGCTGAGAAGCAGCGCTAGTTTGATACCGGCGAGATCACTTCCGGTTTTCAAAATAAAACGTTATTAATACAAAGGCAATCAATCATGCTGATTTCAAGACATTGGGTCACATTGTCCAGAAGCTATTGAACTAAATATTTTCCCTAATTTATTTAGATTTTAACTGTACAATAACAACACATTGGCCCATAAGTTCTGACAATGGTTGACACAATTGATCTCAGGAGCATGCTGACGACTACAAATTAAGCATCAAAAAGTAAAAAAGGACAACTTTTGATGCCTCATTTCTCAAAAATGATACAGTAAAAATGTTTGATAATAAGTGAGGGAGTAGTCAGCATGCTCCTGAGGTCAACTGTGCCAACCACTGTCAGAACTTATGGGCCAAAGTGATTTTATTGTACAGAAAAATTGAGTTTTCTGCCTTATTCTGAGAATAAAAAAAGATGATTTTGAGGAATCATTTCTCAAAAATTATACAGTAAAAATGTTTGATAATAAGTGAGGTAGTAGTCAGCATGCCCCTGAGGTCAACTGTACCAACCACTGTCAGAACTTACGGGCCACAGTGATTTTATTGTACAGTAAAAATTGAGTTTTCTGCCTTATTCTGAGAATAAGAAGAGACAACTTTGAGGATTCATTTCTCAAAAATTATACTGTAAAAAGGTTTGATAATGACTGAGGGAGTAGTCAGCATGCCCCTGAGGTCAACTGTACCAACCATTGTCAGAACTTATGGGCCAAAGTTATTTTATTGTACAGTAAAAATCTAAATAAATTAGGGAAAAAATGTCAATATTTTTAAGACAATGTGACCCAATGTCTTAAAATCAGCACGATTGATTGCACTTTGATTAGTAACGTCTTATTTTGAAAACCGATTTGCTCGGTATGAAACAAGCGCTGACATACTCAGTCGACCGTAAATTCGACTACAAGGGCGCACTTAAAAACGAATGACGGCTCACTTGACCGAAGTCCTGCCACTGAGGGTGCATATTTATACTCCTGCTGCCAGAATATATTCAGAACTTTATTGATCCCAACATGGACAATTCATCTGCAGCTTATACCAGTCCATACAGACACACAAAGTTATGTCTCGTCAAATATGTCAATGCTGTTGTCTTGATTAGTTTATGTTGGTCATTTGTGTCTCTTTATGTTTAGATAAAGTCACTCATTCTCCAGTCTTGTCATGCACTTACTGTTTTATTTTGAATTCATCTTTTCCCTCCATCTTCAAATCCTGACTTCCTCCCTTTGTGTTAGTTTTGTCATTGGTTTCACGTGTGTTCCCCTACCTAAATAGTCCTTGTTTCCCTTGTCTTGTGTAGTTTGTTTCTGGATGTCTTGCTTTACAGTCCTGTCGTCCAAGAACCACATCACCAAGTAAAAGTTACGTTTTTGAGTATAGATTTTGATCCCCTATGTGAGCGTTTTTGTTGTTCGTCTGCCTTTGTCCTTGAGAGCGTTTTATTATTATTTTTTTTTTTTAACCTAATTTGGAGTTGGGCATTTTAGTTCTCCTTGTTGTGTATAAAGCCCTAACACACAAAACACATCAGCAGGTTACGCGAGAGGCAGCAACAAGAAGAAGCAACAATTATTTTGACTTTCTCGTAGTCGCTCACCTCTAATCCTGATACCTCAAGCAACTACTTTATACTGTTCGGTCTACAAAGTACTACTGGTCTCGTTCTTACCTACTTTATATATATATATATATACATATAAATAAAGTAATTAAGAACGAGACCAGTAGTATGTGTGTGTGTGTATATATATATATATATATATATATATATATATATATACAAAAATACCTATCAGTATTACTGCTAGTCCTATAATTATTACTGTACTATATTAATAGCGACAGTTGCTGCTGTTATTGTTATTTAAGGTTATTGAAAGGTAGGTAATGAGATGTTTCATCTTACCATGACCATATGTGTCCAGGAACAAGAAGACTAATGTCAGCGTTAGTATCCTGGTGCACCTCATGGGAAACGAGGACGCCGGTGGAAAGCCACAGGTGCTCCCGTGGGACACAAACACGGGATATGTCTCCATTCAGTCATTTAGTCCTGTAAAATGGACGACACTGACAAAGGTGGTCCCGAAAACAGAAGCATGATAAAACCAACGGCCATGCAAGCACTAACTCCGCAGTAAGGAAAGTCGCTATTGGCTAAATTACAATTTGCCTGGTATAACCGGACGTACGCGACGTAAAAAAAACAGTAGGCTACGTACTTAACCGCAGCGTGAAACTGTGGTAACTGTGGCACGCACGCAAGAGTGACTTGTGAATTTACACCAGACTCCTGTTGGTTGTTGGAAATTAACCCACGTTTTTAGGATTGTTGAGTAGTCCGGCACGGTTAGGCTTGATTTCTGTCAGGCGTCTCCGGAGAACAGACGCCTACCCCACAGACTACAGCGGCAGGGTCGGTGATGCCGCAGGTCGAGGACCATGGATAAAACTGCGCACCCTCTGGCTGGCTCGCTTCCATTCCAGGACCCGGCTCTACACTTCTTCTTCTCCTTATTATTATTATTGTTATTAGTATTATTATTTAAGGAAAGGCAGCTAATGAGATGTTCATTCATCTCATTAGGTGGAGTGGCTCAGTGGTTAAGACCGGTACCCTATGTGCGAAAAACATCATGGTCGCAGTGGTTCGCAGGTTCGATTCCACCATTCCTCGCTGACTGTACTCGTTTTCATTGTAAGTCGCTTTGGATAAAAGCGTCTGCTAAATGACATGTAATTCAACTTACCGTGACCATGTTTACACAAACACGGGATATGTCTCCATTCATTCATTTAATCCCGTAAAATGGACGAAAGGGACACTGACAAAGATAGTCTCGAAAATAGAAGGATGACTTGAAAAAACAACGGCCATGCCAGACAGCAGTTTATACTGACTATAGCAGCTCGCGAGAGGTCTCGCGACAGTAGGTTTACTCCGGAACAACAACATACTGCCTTCTTTTAAACTTGATTGAAAATGTATCACAGATAGATAGAAAATAACAGGAATGAACCGTGGTCCCTTAATATGGGAATACACCATTTGAAAATGTAAACATGTAAGGACATACACCACAGATACATTTAATGAGAAATAAGACATTTGAACGCAACCAGATTACTAATAGTTATTGGCCTCATGCAAAAAAAATACACAAATTAAAGGGTTTTGTAGTCACCCAGGCATTGAGGATTTCCATCAAAAACATTTGTCACAACACAACCTTAAAATCATTTCACAAATCATCCTTTGTGCTATACTTTCAGCATTTATAACAGTCTTTGCCTCCATCTGCTGGCGTCTTACACAACTACATACATAAGCCTCTTTGCAGACATGTTAACATGAAAGAACAGGTGCAAAATCAAGGAACACCTAGTCACGATATCACCCATAAAAACTTGAACTCTTGTTTTGAACCCTTGATTTGAGCCTTTGCTACAGCATATTCACAGACATCACCTGCAGCCAGGCACCTCATGGACCATACAACTGTCAATCACACTGGTGTCCACTCATGTGTGTCAAACAATAACAAAATGACGTCATGTTCTATTGAAGAAACACCTGAACCTAGTGAGTGAAACCATTAAAGCTTTAGGAAAATGTTTACTGATGTTATAAATCAAATTCTTTTCACAACCAGCAGTGTCACTATTTAAAAAGATTCTTTTTGCTCTTTATATGGTCTATGTGTAAAACACAGAAATGAGAAAAAACAAAATCAGCATTCTTGATCAAATATCAAACAATCACAACTTCAAGTCAAACATGGGCATGAGAAGCAGAAAACAATTTGACCTTCAATGTCAATATCTTACAGTCATTCATTATAAAGGGCACATAATTATGACTTCTGTACACTTCAAATTTAAAGTAAACTATGGTGAATTATAGAAATCAAGTTTTACTTGAAGCTTTGACTCTTAAACAGTAATTGAAGTAAAAATGTTACTTTAAAGCCTCAATATGTGTCAAAATATCATTTTAGATGAATTATTGTCTTGATCTGTACATGTCTTATTCCACAGACTGAAGAGAATATCTTTGTTTCTCACAAATATCACACAGTAATCATTTTAAATATGTTTTTCAGAATGAAAATGAGCATAAAGATGTAAACATGACCATCCCTCTCCGATATCACAAAGCATATCTCAATCACAGTTTCTCACAATAATCACAATCACTGGTTTTGTGTCACAACAAGCTTTTGAACAAAAACACTTAATGTTCTGTTTTAGTAAAACAAACTTTCATTCTCTTTGCTGGATTCATTTATTTTGAATCATCACCATCATCATCTCTCTTGTACTTTCTACACATGATCTCTTGTAATATTTATTCAGCCTTAACCTGAACATCGGCGTAGTAGAGGCTCCAATTCTGACTGCATCTTGTGCTTCGATTGTATTCTGCACAACTTTGGTGTTGAGGGGTTGTCACCTCTAGAGACTGGAAAAAAAACATAGATCAAAATCAGACACAGGCAATAGCAGAGGCTGTGGGGAGAGGAGAGATATGAACATGAAATATTTGAGGTATAATTTAAGGTTATTCTGACCTCTCCTCCTGACTGAACATGAAACTGGGCACAACTGTGGGTCCTGCTGTCAAAGTCGAGTTTCTTTTTTGACGTTGTGGCCAAGCATTTGCTTCTTCTGAGAAAAAAAATGTGACAAATTATGATACACATTTTTGTCCCCAACATTATTTTATGTGTTAAAGCAAGTTAAAATAGTTTCATGTAAAAGCATTTGCATGACATGGCACGAGAGCAGCAGTGGAAGAAGTCAGTAAAATGTACTAAAATAAAAATAATTCTTTCCATCTAAATGCTGCTTTAAATGTTTTATCATTATAGGATGTAAACTTTGCTTTTGATTATTACCTTTGACAAGCAGCTGGCCATGCTTTTGGCTGCATGTTTCTGTAGTATAACTCAAAAAGTTGAAATTTTGATGGATTTGTCAGAGAATTCTTAGATTTTGGTGATGATATGAATAAGGAGTACTTGATATATAAATATTGTACAATGTTAAAACCATTCAGTAACAGAGTGAAGTTCATTATATGCTTTACAATGTAATTAGCCAACGACAATCAGTGATCACAAATAGAAGACGTCAGTGAAAAGCAGAGGTGATTTTAAAGCGGATGCACACACACACACACACACACACACACACACACACAGGCCTTAACTTTTATGATGATGGCAACTTATACGCACAACACCAAATACAATCTGACTCACCCGTAGCATGTGACAGCGGCAGTGATGCCACACAGAAACAATCCAATCACAGGTGCAAGTATGGAAATTAAAATCCAAAGCTGAAGAGGTAGGGTGTTTTCTGGGGGAAACAAAACAGTCAGGAATAAAATAAATTCAGGTAGCAGACAGTTTGATCTTATGAACTGTAAGGCTGGTGTAGCAATAATTAGCTTTGCTTTGTGTTGTACTTACCTTTATGTTTCTCAAGCACAGTTAAATTCCATGTAGTAGTCGTTATACCATGTTTGTAGGTTAACTCACATTTGTAAAGTCCTGTGTCTTCATGGTGAGCATTCAAAATACTCAGGTTTGAAAGACAGCAAGGGTCTATTGTCACGTTGTGGTAGGTGAAATTTGAAAAAGTGGATTTTACTGAGATCCTAAGGGCAAAAAAAAATTTGCCTTTGGTCCAGTTAATTTGTGTTACGTTTCCCGCCGATATGTTGCAGTTGAAGATGACGGGGTCTCCTCTGACCACTTGTACCTGTACATGATTATCTGACACTGAAAAACAACAACAACAACGACGACGAGTCAGTGTCACCAGGAAATACGTGGCAACATCTGCAGAGAAACATGCAACAATATCAAAAACACAAATCTTTACCATACCTGCACGGACATGACACACAGCTAGGAGCTGAATGGAGAGCAGAGCTGCTTGATTTCTATGAAACATGACGACCACAACACAGAGACTGAGCTTCATGTTTTTCTCTGCTTGTTTTATTTGTGCTTGTGGAGGAGGCACAGAGAGGAGGAAGTGGTGAGTTGCTGTTCAGCTTAGCTCAGAACTATGTGTCAGAACAAAATGAAGTAATAATAATGATGAAGAAAAGGGGAAAAACAAGAAAAATAAGTCATGTTTGGTTACTGCTGACAATAATGTAGTTGAAACAAGTTTCATTTCAGTCAGTCAAGTAATAAATATGAATTCATCATATGAAATGCATATAGGAAATGTATCACAGGAAAATAACACCTCTGCATTGACAGCCGTGTTCCTTGAATGGTGTGAATTTACACTTTACACAACACAGAGACTGAGCTTCATGTTTTTCTGTGCTTCTATTTGTGCTTGTGGAGGAGGCACAGAGGAGGAAGTGGTGACTTGCTGTTTGGCTTAGGTCAGAACTATGTCTTTAAAAAATAAAATAATAATAATGATTCTTCTTTTAAACTTTATTGAGAATAATATCACAGTATCACAGAAAATTTAAGATATTATTTCAGTCTACATGTTAACAGGAATGAACCATGAGCTGTTTCCCCATAGGAATAAACTATTTGCAGTGTAAAAATGTAAGGAAATACACCACAGATATATAAATAACGAGAAATAAGAAATTTGAATGCAACCACCATCCAAATAAACTAATCCACCAATGATGAATAGTGCAACAGTGCAAGCACTGGTCTTTCTTTTCTTCCTTTTTTTAAATCGATTTATTTTAAATATCTGTTCCAAATAATTTAACACCTCAAATAGACAACTTCCATGCGGCACCTGCTGACTGTAATTACCAAAGCAATTGCCCTCATACAAAACCCAGCAAAACACTAATTAAGAAAATTAAAGGGGTTTTATAGGTGCCCAGGCATGGAGGATTAAGAGTTGTTACAGCAAATAATAAAATCCCCATGTGTAGCTACATGCATGTTGTTATCCACTACAAAAACTTAAGCTACGAAACAACTTGAGGGACAAAAGAAAACCAATTCATATAAATATGAATAAAGTTGTTAACCATTCTTTGCATTAACAGGTATCACACTATATCACAATATCAATATTATGCATTTGCATGACATGGCATGAGAGCAGTAGTGGAAGAAGTCATTAAAGATGCACTACAATAAAAAAATTCTGTCGAACTAAATGCTGCTTTAAATGTTTGCAATCACGTAGTGTGTGTCTGTTAGAACACAGTCTATAATGTTCCCCCAAGACTTATAAGACTTACAAGGGAATTGAGTACAACCTGCCAGGGGTGGAGTTGAACTTGCGACCATGAAGTCTTTGCACAACTCAACTCAACTCAACTTTATTTATAAAGCGCTTTAAGGAGCCGTAGCTGAGACAAAGTGCTGTACATGAAAAGAAATAAAACAAAAAGTAAAGCAATAAAAATACTAAAACAATAAAAACAATAAAACAACAAGAATGTTAAAACAATAAAAAAAACAATAAAACAATAGAGATATTAAGAGAATAAAAACAATAAAACACTAAAAACAAGAGCAGAGTCTCATGCTGATTTGAAAGCCAAGGAATAAAAATGGGTTTTAAGATGAGTTTTAAAAATGGACAGTGAGGGGGCTTGTCTAATGTGGAGCGGGAGGACATTCTAAAGTTTGGGACCGGCAATGGAAAAGGCTCTTTCCCCTCTGAGCTTCCGCTTAGACCTCGGTACTCCAGGAGCAGCTGGTCAGCTGACCTGAGACACCGAGCAGGAGCGTAGGGATGGAGAAGCTCAGAGAGGTAAAGCGGGGCGAGACCATTTAAAGATTTAAAAACAAATAAAAGAATCTTAAAATGGACTCTAAAATGCACAGGCAGCCAGTGCAGGGAGGCCAGGATAGGAGTAATGTGCTCTTACGCGCCCCAGTTAAGAGGCGAGCAGCAGTGTTCTGGACCAACTGGAGACGTGTGAGGGAGGACTGGCTGACTCCAAGGTAGAGTGCATTGCAGTAATCCAGCCGAGATGTAATAAAGGCGTGGATTACTGCTTCAAAGTGCTTATGTGCAAGAAAAGGCTTCACCTTTGCCAGCTGCCTCAGGTGAAAGAAGCTAGACTTCACTGTTGCACCAATTTGCCGGTCCAACAGGGTCTTAACCACAGGTAGTCTTAACCACTGAGCCACTCCACCCCCAAAACTCCTTTTGTGTGAATAAAACACACAAAACTCCAGAAGACGTCAGGCCCTTTTTTTGATCTAGAATGACATAACTATATCTCACAGAACCAGTTTTCTCACAGAACCAGGATTATCTGGTGCTAATATCAGAAGAGCTTTATTGCCAAGTATGATTTGCACATACAAGGAATTTGTTCTGGTGTCATTGGTGCATAACAAGCATACAAAATTGTGTGAAAAAAAAATTAAGTGAAACAGTATACGTATATATACACAGTATATAAATGTTTTTTTTTTTGTTTTGTTTTTAAAAAGATGAAAAAGAGCACTACAGAAGAGCAGTAAAAAGCAGTACAGCTGGGCAGTAAGTGAGTAACAGTGAAATATTCACCAGGTGCAAAAGTTCACAGTAATGATGTTAATGTAATGCATAAAAAGGATGTAATGATAATGTGACATGTAGAGGCAGAGGAGGAGTGTGAGGAGTCAGCGTGTCGGGGGGGGCTCCGGGCCTTGTTGATAAGGCTAGTAGCAGACGGGAAAAAAATATGGTGTTAAAATGCACTAGAATACAGGAAATGGCATCTACACGTGGAACGTAGTGCCCTCTTCAGTGATGAGAATGCACTGTACGCACCCTCTTTTTTTCTTTTCGCCCCTGCCCAAAAAGTCTGTGCACGCCACTGGTCTATTCTCACTCTGCGAGAGTCGAAGGTGGAAAAAAGTCTGATCTTCGTCTGTTCTGTGAGCAAACACAAATCTGTCTTTGGTCCAGTTGATTTGTAGAATGCCTTCAACAGTTATGTTGCAAGTGAACATGACAGAGTCTCCTGTGGACACACATTAATGTGGACATCTGGAAGAATAATGAAAGTAACAATGAGTCGATATTGTCGATGGTGGAATATATAACAAAATCATTGTTATCATGTCAGGCAGGTGGGGACAACAGCCTGGCTCAGTGAGGTGTTCAAGATGTCCGTGAAGACAATGAGAAAATAAACAGTTCAAAGGTTAGTAATGCCTGTGAATCACCTTTAGTTCAAACGTCGATGATCTTGTTGTTCATTGAAAGCCAAAGTTAGTCCTGCAACAAATAATTCCAAACACTGATTAATACAATGGTACCGAGGCTTATTTTAAAAAAATATATGCAATGAAACTGTTGTAATATTGTAAAAACTGCAGCAAAAAACAGTAGAGCAACTATTCTGAAATTATAGCTGCAACATAAATTGAGCTGCACCAAATTAAATATCAAACAGATTTTACCGATCTCATTGGCTCTAACTCTAGTTCATCTGCTAAACTTCCAGATCCACTGGAACTGCTTGGGACATTCATCTTCATCCTCTCACGTATACCCTCAATTATCCTGGACAAAACACAATCAATTATAAACCACAAGAGAACTTCATACAGATACAGTACTGGTGTATTTAGTACCTTTGAAGTATCCCATATTTAAGAAGGCACCACACCACAGCTGCAGTGACAATCAGGAAAAACAAAATACCAAATAAAGTCCAACAGGCCCAGCAGGTTCCTGTAGGGAGACAGAACACAAGAAATAGGAAATACTGACATACACTGTTCTTATGAAGAGGTTTCTTCTTTTTTATGATTGGTAGTTTATTGGTTTTTCAGAAAATGTAAACATACAAACATATCCATCAGCAAGTACACATACAAAAAATTTAATAATAAAAAGAAACAGGGATGCACAGAACCCTTGCGTTTACAACCTTGCCTGTTTCTAGGTACAGTACTCACAGTACAGTATGAGGCGGAGAGGGGTCACCCAAAATAAACAGAGTAGGGGTGAATGGGATATTCTGGTCGATAATTTTCTCTACGTGGGGATGTAGGGAAGACCAAAATGCCGGAATTTTGGGGCAACTCCAGAGCATGTGAACTAGAGTACCATTTTTGTCCCGACACCTCCAACATTCCGAGTTGTCAACCAAATCAACCCTGTGCAGCCTGGATGGCGTCCAATAGATTCTATTCAGTATTATGAATTGGTTAAGTCACAGTTTGCAGTTCCCTTGACATTTTTTTCCCATTTCTAAGAATTCTGCCCCCTCATCTTCATCTGTGAATGACACCTTTAGGTCATATCACTTTAAGGGACAATATATTAGAGTCCGAGGCTGTAAGGAGCATAGCGTAATAAGCAAAAGCTTTGTGGCCGCGCCTAAAACTTGTTCGGACCTTCTTTAACATACTGAAATACACTGTTCTTATGAAGAGGTTTCTTCTTAAAAACAGCTACGTAATCCTCATCTGCTACCATCTTATGCGGAGTCCCACGGGGCTCACTTTTAGGGCCCCTGCTTTTTTCACTTTATCACTTTATTTACTTCCTTTGGATTGCATTCTTAGATCTCCCTCCACTGATGACAGTCAGATTTCTGTACAAAGGCTGCCTACCCGGCCAAATCACTTCTTGTATGTCTTAAGGATATTAAAGCTCAGATGGCTTTGAACATTTTGAATTTTAATGAAAGGAAGACAGAAGTGATGGTGTTTGGACCAAATAGACAAAAAGGGAAATTTCTTTAAGAGTGTTTTTGGTGGTTTTCAAACATACATTTTATGGGTCACTGTCAAATTCACATTTCCAATTAATCATTGTCATCAGTTGATTGGCTATTAGTGACTGCCAGACACCGTTTTTGACCGTGGACTGTCTGATTTTATTTTAAACAGGAAGTGCACTGCAGTAAGCATCAGCAGCAAGACACCGGCCATGATGCCAAAAGTAAGCAAAATATAAAAGAACATAGACCAGAGTAGGAAACAACATTGTACCTTAAACAGTCCATAATGCTGTTGAAATCAATCGATACAGAGTATTCAGTGATTTTCAGTCGTTTGAAGGCCTGTTCTGCAGAAATGCAAGCGCTCTCTTGTCTTTCTGCAGCTGCACTGCTTTTAAGTATGAAGTTAAATTATCATAGCAGTTTAGTGGTGAAGTAGTGAACTAAATACTGAGGTAGGCCACAGTTTTGTGTCTGTTCTCATTGTTTTTGAGCAGTTTTTTGTTTTTGCTTGGAAACTTAGAGCTGATGAAAATTAAAAGGTATTGTAATCTCAAACAACTCAAGAAACATAAAACAAAGGCTGCAATTTAGGAAAAGCCTCATGCAACACATCTGGCCCAAGGTGTTTGTTTTACTGTCAGAGAAGATCCTAAAATGTACTTGTGTTAATCATACGTGCTGGAAGCAACATTATCATCCTTGCATTAGAATATGGAGTGGTAAATATTTTAATTGTAGCTCATGCTGTAATGCTTCATCACATTGTAAATCTATAACACACTAACAGTTGAATTGAAGCTCGACCCATAAAATATTGTGAATCAAAAAACACGATCGCAATATCTAGCAGAAAAATCTCTATTAGTTCTTTTCCATAATTGTTTTGCCCTCCTGGAAAAATGTGGCTGTATCTGGCGATACTGAGTGTGTTCAAAGAACATGCAGCTAAATCTTGGTAGAATGTTCTACTCTCTTGTCCTGGCAGGAACGATTTGAGCAGTTTTGATTAACTTCACATTCATGACGGAGTCAAAGCAGAACAAGACCTCACCTGAAGTCACATGCACAAACACATAAGCACGGTCACGTCCATGTAAGTTAGACACTTCACACTGGTAGAGGCCATTCAGGTCAGAGTTCATGCTTGAAAACTGTAGCGTGGCCCCGTGTACGTCGACAGCAGATTGAGGCCACGGTTGACCAGGTCTGAAACAGACAAACAAAACAAAGTGACGTGCAGTTTCACAGCAGTGGCATGTTTCAAACTGTTGAGAAATACGCAGAGAGTTGAATGAATTGAAATGATACATTTTCTAAGTTTGTGCTCTTCAGAACACACATTCAGAAACGCCTGCTGTATAGTTGACCAGCTTTGGAAACTCCCTTCCCCCACAATGTCCCTCCCTTCATGTAACTTTCAAGAGCAGTTGCACCTCAACAGGACTTTTCTTCTTTAGATATTTTGACTTTTAGGTGTTGGTTATTTTAACAACTGTACCTGCTCCAGGTAATTTTTGCACTTGGGTTGGCTTCAGTCACACATTGAAATGAGTCTTTGGACGTGGAGTTGATGTTCACTTCCCTGGGTGAAACTGCAAACAAGAGAAATAGAGATCCAGCTGTGTTGTTGCTGTGCCTGAGAAAGTAGTAATATTATCAAAATAATGAAGAATAATCCCATGTTAACTGATACTTTCTGTGTCCACCCATGTACAGAGGTTCACTAGGGTCTGCATGACATAAATTTCATCATTCGCCCACAATGAAGACTATGGAAACTTGCATGAGGTTATGTCAGGAAGTCTGTGAGTAGCCACACGTGTACAACTCAGCACTCAAATACATTGAAATACAAATGAGGAATTTCCCACACACAATACAGTATCTTGAACAAGTAACTGACATGGATCACTATTTTAGTATGAATGGAAGCGCATGTGTAATTGTAAAAAATATTTCATTACATTTAGCAGACACTTTTATCCAAAGTGACTTACAATGGAATTGAATACAATCAGCCAGGGGCGGAGTCAAACTTGCGACCATGGTGTCTTTCGCACACAGGGTACCAGTCTTAACCACTGAGCCACTCCACCCCTTCAATAGATCCCCATCGATACGACACTTCAATGAATCGATACAGTATCCCATCATGATATATCCCAGTATTTTAGTATATCACTATTTTCTTACACCCCTGCTGTGTACACTAATTACTCCGGGAGTGAAGTATTGTTTTTGGTAGCTGTGTCTGTGTGTGCAAAGTCTGCCATGTCTTTTTTTCAAAGAAAAAATCTCATACATGAAGATGCATAAATAATCAACCTTACCCCACCTGGCTCCTGATGGCTGTGCCGGCAGCGTGTGAATAGGTATGAAAGATGAGCGATAGAAAAATAGCTGCATAGAGTTACCATCCAAATGTGAGGTACACAGATATTTCCATGACTAGTGGTGTGCAGGGCTTTTAAAATATTGAATTGTCAAGAAATCAGTCTTTCTTTGAGAGCAGTTTTTTTTTTTTTTTTTTTAAACATTTTAATAAAATATAACTTTATTAATTTATTGACAAATTATCTAACTGATGTACAGTACATGCAAAATCAGCACTGGATGGCCCAAATGAAAGAAAAAGAAAGATACACTTCATGAGTAACTGAGGTAGAGGAGTAAATGCAAATGTATACTCACAGTAGATCTGTAGGGTGAATGGTATTGTCTCCTCTTTCGACAAAGCCGGACTGGTGATGACACAGTGGACCACATGTTGGTAGATTTCTCTGGTAGGTTCACCTATCAGGTAGCTGACTGTGGTAGTCGTACCATTTTCATGTTGGATGTAGTCGGTTGTTGACCTCAGTTTTTGTGTGAGAGTACCGGTGAGCCACCTCACCTCTGCTGGAGGCCTGGAACCAGCAGCCAAGCAGGTAGCAAGGGAAATTTCTTTATCACCCAAAACAGGAAGATCGTCTTTTACCTCTGTGACTGGAGGCACTGGGGGATTAATGAACAACATAGTTAACATCTGAGCAAGACGGTAGCAAATACTCTACCTCTTCCTCTCCCACTATCACACACAAAATATTGGAATGAAATGTTAGATTTAACCTAGCACTTTTAGAGGTATCTCCGTCTTGTGATTTCCACTCGGGAAAAGAGTGAAGATGCATGTGTAGACCCCTTCATCCAGCAATGTGACGTTTGATAACCGGAGAGATCCATCGTTCTGTTTTAAGTTCCCAATGAATTTAAATCGACCATCTTTGTGCCCATTGTCCACCACTCTTCCATTTATGGGCACAATCATAAAGAGGTTTTTATTCAGAGGTTCTCCTCGGGTAGCCCTCATCCATGAAACTTGGCCAAGGGTCTCTGTGGTGTCAATTATGTTGGAATGTAAGACAATTGTCCCTCCTTGGACTGCAGTCCGGTTTCCTCCAATCACCTGGACAGCTGAAAGTAAAAACACACAATGTTTACAACTTACAGTAGAACAGTTTCAGCCTATGGATTTTTTATGGCCACTAATTATGGTACTGCAGCTCTACCGTGTAAGATGCATATCTCATGTAATGGCACCTCATTGTGCAGGAAAGAGAGGCAACTATATATTTAATATATCCTGCCACTGAGGGTGCATATTTATACTCCTGCTGCCAGAATATATTCAGAACTTTATTGATCCCAACATGGGCAATTCATTTGCAGCTTATACCAGTCCATACAGACACACAAAGTTATGTCTCGTCAAATATGTCAATGCTGTATGTAATGTAATCATGATTAGCGTTTCCTGTTTTCTTGATTAGTTTATGTTGGTCATTTGTGTCTCTTTATGTTTAGATAAAGTCACTCATTCTCCAGTCTTGTCATGCACTTACTGTTTTATTTTGAATTCATCTTTTCCCTCCATCTTCAAATCCTGACTTCCTCCCTTTGTGTTAGTTTTGTCATTGGTTTCACGTGTGTTCCCCTACCTAAATAGTCCTTGTTTCCCTTGTCTTGTGTAGTTTGTTTCTGGATGTCTTGCTTTACAGTCCTGTCGTCCAAGAACCACATCACCAAGTAAAAGTTACGTTTTTGAGTATAGATTTTGATCCCCTATGTGAGCGTTTTTGTTGTACTTATGCCTTTGTCCTTGAGAGCGTTTTCTTTACCCTAATTTGGAGTTGAGCTTTGAGTAGTTCTCCTTGTTGTGTTTAAAGCCCTAACACACAAAGCACATCAGCAGGTTACGTGAGAGGCAGCAACAAGAAGAAGCAACAATTATTTTGACTTTCTCGTAGTCATTCACCTCGAGCAGCTGTTCGATCTACAAACTACTACTGGTCTTGTTCTTACTTACAATTTATAAATATATATATATACATATATATATATATATATATATATACATACTGTATATAGCAGTATTATTGCTAGTCATATAATTATTACTGTACTATATTAATAACGACAGTTGCTGCTGTTATTGTTATTTAAGGTTATTGAAAGGTAGCTAATGAGATGTTCATTCATCTTACCATGGCCATATTTGTCAAGGAACAAGAAGACTAACGTCAGCGTTAGTATCCTGGTGCACCTCATGGGAAACGAGGAAAAGCCACAGTTGCCCCCGGTCAACTGTGCCAACCATTGTCAGAACTTATGGGCCAAAGTGATTTTATTGTACAGTAAAAATTGAGTTTTCTGCCTTTTTCTGAGTAAAAAAAGAGAGAACTTTGAGGATTAATTTCTCAGAAATGATACAGTAAAAATGTTTGATAATGAGTGAGTGAGTAGTCAGCATGCTCCTAAGTTCAACTGTGCCAACAATTGTCAGAACTTATGGGCCAAAGTGACTTTATTGTACAGTAAAAATGTAGTTTTCTGCTTTTTTCTGAGTAAAAAAAGAGTCAACTTTGATGCTTAATTTCTCAAAAATTATACAGTAAAAATGTTTGATAATGACTGAGGTAGTAGTCAGCATGCCCCTGAAGTCAACTGTGCCAACCATTGTCAGAACTTATGGGCCAAAGTGATTTTATTGTACAGTAAAAATTGAGTTTTAGGCCTTTTTCTGAGTAAAACAATTACAATTTTGAGGATTAATTTCTCAAGAATTATACAGTAAAAATGTTTGATAATGACTGAGGTAGTAGTCAGCATGCCCCTGAGGTCAACTGTACCAACCATTGTCAGAACTTATGGGCCAAAGTGATTTTATTGTACAGTAAAAATCTAAATAAGTTAAGGAAAATATTTAGTTCAATAGCTTCTGGCTATCAGCTCGATTGATTGCAATTGTCTTATTTTGAAAACCGGAAGTGATCGCGCCGGTATCAAACTAGCGCTGATTCTCAGCCGACTCCCAGCATTCACCGTAAATTCGACTGCACGGGCGCACTTAAAAAACGAATGACGGCTCACTTGACCACGCGAAGACGAATGACGGCTCACTTGACCGCAGTCTCTCGCGACAGTAGGTTTACTCCGGAACAACAACATACTGCCTTCTTTTAAACTTGATTGAAAATGTATCACAGATAGATAGAAAATAACATCAATGAACCTTGATCCCTTAATATGGGAATACACCATTTGAAAATGTAAACATGTAAGGACATACACCACAGATACATTTAATGAGAAATAAGACATTTGAACGCAACCAGATTACTAATAGTTATTGCCCTCATGCAAAAAACCCACAGCAAAATACACAAATTTAAGGGTTTTGTATCCACCCAGGCATTGAGGATTTCCATCAAAAACATTTGTCACAACACAACCTTAAAAGCATTTCACAAATCATCCTTTGTGCTATACTTTCAGCATTTATAACAGTCTTTGCCTCCATCTGCTGGCGTCTTACACAACTACATACATAGGCCCCTTTGCAGACATTTTAACATTGAAAGAACAGGTGCAAAATCAAGGAACACCTAGTCACAATATCACCCATAAGAACTTGAACTCTTGTTTTGAACCCTTGATCTGAGCCTTTGCTACAGCATATTCACAAACATAATTTTAGATGAATTATTGTCTCGATCTGTACACGTCTTATTCCACAGACTGAAGAGAATATCTTTGTTTCTCACAAATATCACACAGTAATCCTTTTAAATATGTTTTTGAGAATGTAAATGAGCATAAAGATGTAAACATGAACATCTCCTCTGATATCACAAAGCATATCTCAATCACAGTTCCTCACAATAATCACAATTAAAAATCATTAAGCCCTAGTAGTAGTAGAGGTTCCAATTCTGACTGCATCTTGTGCTTCGATTGTATTGTGCTTCGATTGTATTCTGCACAACTCTAGTGTTGTCGCCTCTAGAGACTGGAAAAAAAAACATATATCAAAATCAGACACAGGAAATAGCAGAGGCTGTGGGAAAATGTTTAGCGAGCGACACAAACATGAAATATTTGAGGTATAATTTCTGACTGAACATGAAACTAGGCACAACTGTGGGCCCTGCTGTCAATGTCGAGTTTCTCTTTGGAGGTCATGGCCAAGCATTTGCTTCTTCTGAGAAAACAATATGACTTAACTCACCCGTAGCATCTGGCAGCGGCAGTGATGCCACACAGGAGCAACACAGTTATAATTATACATGGGAGTACATAATACTGCCTCTGAACATATGCGATCTTGTCTATATATATTTGTATATATATATATATACATATATATATATATATATATATGTTATCATACCTGCAAGGATGGCACGAACATAAGAGCTGGACATAGAACAGAGCTGCCTTGTTTAAGTCAAACCAGGCAGCTCTGATGACCACAACACAAAGAATGAACCTACCTTTCAGTCCTTATATGTATTGGTGAAGGAAGGAAAAGGAAGTGGTTACTTGCTTTTCAGTTAAGCTTGCAATTAAGGTTACACCCTATGCGTCCAATGATTTAATTCAAATCAGATTATTGAGAATTCAATTTTTTTATTAGGAACAATGACAAAAACCAAATTACAAAATGCACATACCAGACATTTTTAACTGCAAGAAAACAATGTGCGCATGATGCTGATGACACTTAAACCAGTGAGACATTGCTGCTGAACAAGGTTTAAGAGCTGGACTTGCACTTCTTGATCAGAACCACAACATTTTAGTCAATTTCAAATGTTCTTCTCTTGTTTCATTTTGCGTTGCTTTTATCACAAAAGTCTAATGATACAACCAAACCTGTTCATTTAATAATATTAATAAATTAATGTATTCACTGGTAACATAAGCATGACTCTATGAAGACATTAAGACTTGGTATCTTGGTGTCCACATAAATCCTTAATCCTTTGATTGCCAGCACATGAAACATTGTTCAGAATTCAACATTTAACACACCATATAATTAATAAACCTATCACAAATAAAGGAAAATAACAACAATAATACTGTAAACATTTAACACACCATATAAAAATATAGTTCCTTAAAAGTATGGATACTGATTGTATTAAAGTTAAATAAGTCTGAAACAGCTGTCCAGCTCACTTGAAGCACCGGGTTTGAAATTGAAATTAAACTCCAGGTGCCATTTTAAAGTCCATAGATTGAGTTCAGCCTCTCCATGTACTGACTCCTGTGCTTTGTATTCATCCGTCCATCTGTTCCAACACGCAGCACCACCTACAAAGGACAACAAAGTGGAAGCAAAATTGAACAATTTCACAAAAGAAGAAAGGAAAAGAAATGTGACGACATGAAGATGTTAAAAACTCATCTGACCTCTGCTTCTGACTGAGGGAGCGACTGGACCTGGACTGAGTCGTCCTCTGGAGACCGGCTCCTGACTTTTCTGTAGAGATCAAACCGTGACCCATAATCACACCCAATCATTAAATCACACATGGGACAATAGAAGAAGAAGAAAAAAAGCTGATCGTTTGATGATTTAATCAAATAATAATTGAATAATTTCCCAAACAAAAAGACTAATCATTTCTCTAATTGCACAAGATGTCTGAATACATTACCATGTAGTTTGGCAAATTGTGATGGACATTTCTGACTGAATGGACTAAACAGGAAAGAGATCAGATTATCAGTATCCCAGTTATAAAAGGAACTATAGAGGCTGCTGTAGCCTACTAGATAATATTGTTTCACAAAATTGGCAAATTCACTAAAGGAAAGCTGTGTCCAGTGTTTATTTGCCTTTTGCTTTTGTTCATTACAATGACTTGTAAAGACCTTTTTCTGTGTGCGATAACCAACAAAAAGAGAAAACACATATATTAAATCTTAAACTTTATCTTGTAAAGTTGGTGTTGAATTGCAAGTTATGACTGTTTGTCATGACGGCACAAAAATATCTTGACCAACAGACAAAACCCACAATGACCTCACGGCCGCTTGTGCCACTTTCTGCAGGGCCATGCAGGGACAATTCACCCCGTACATATGAATGAAACCTTCCGGTGATCAAAGCACTAACAAGATGTAAAACAGTGTACAAAACAGTGACAAAAACCCAGACAACAACCCTTCTCTCCTTACACTGATGGATAGGCTTTCAAATGCAGCCACAAGAGAATGAGGATGAAGCATCTATGTATAGTGACACTTAAATCATCTGTGGACTATCAGGGTTTTTGGGGCCAATTCTTTTTTTCTTTTTTTTTTCAGACTGATACAACAATCTCAGCACAAGGTTTGCTCACAGTCAGGGAACAACACCGCGTCCAATTAATAAATGAAACACATAGCTTAGGATGTCTCTCGGGTCTTCTTGGCGGCAAATCAACTTCACCATGCACCAGGTCACAAGATGATCTTACTCTTGAAAACCCACCACATTATCATAGCCACCGGAAAGCTTGTTTATAAATATAATTATGCTCAAATCAAAAATAGAAAAACTGGCAGAAAGATGCACAATTGGATGCACAAGTTGATCCTTGTATTTCAAAGAGACCTTTCTCTCTTTTAAATACAGAATCTCTGTGGGATGCTTTTAGGGCCATTGATATAACAACGTCATCTCATTTAATTGGCATCTGTGAGTCGGTTCATTGACTAGTGCTGTTATATTTTATATTTTCTTCAACAGCATTTGATGATTGTCATATTCTCACTAGGAAATCCCTCTATCTACAGAGCTTTCTGGAAAGATATTTCACAAGCTGTGAAAAATGTTCTACATCTAATTACATGACATGCGCTATTCTACACTTGACTTGGGGGCTGTAGTTGCTTGCTATTGTCAAAGGTCAATAAGGAACTTCCAAATACCACAAGCCGCACAATCAAACGTCACATTAGCCTTTTGTAGAAGTGAAATTCTTTAAGTAAAATTTCCAAACCTGCACATAAGTCATCAGTGATCATTTGCTTGATTTGATTTAAACGCAACAACTCAACAACTCTTATGAGATAATCTGAAAACCTACCTGTGGTAGCAGACAGCGGCAGTGACGCCACACAGAAACAATCCAACCACAGGTGCAAGTATGGAAATTAAAATCCAAAGGGGAAGAGGTAGGGTGTTTGCTGGGGGAAACAAAACAGTCAGGAATAAAATAAATGCAGGTAGCAGACAGTTTGATCTTATGAACTGTAAAGCTGGTGTAGCAATAATTAGCGTTGCTTTGTGTTGTACTTACCTTTTTGTTTCTCAAGCACAGTTAAATTCCATGTAGTAGTCGTTATACCACGTGTGTAGGTCATTACACATTTGTAAAGTCCTGTGTCTTCATGCTGAGCATTCGAAATACTCAGGTTTGAAAGACAGCAAGGTTCTATTGTCACGTTTTGGTAGGTGAAATTTGAAAAAGTGGAATTTCCTAAGATCCTATGGGCAAAAAGAAATTTGCCTTTGGTCCAGTTAATTTGTGTTAAGTTTCCCGCCGATATGTTGCAGTTGAAGATGACGGGGTCTCCTCTGACCACCTGTACCTGTACATGATTATCTGACGCTGAAAAACAACAACAACAACAACAACGACGAGTCAGTGTCACCAGGAAATACGTGGCAACATCTGCAGAGAAACATGCAACAATATCAAAAACACAAATCTTTACCATACCTGCACGGACATGACACACAGCTAGGAGCTGAATGGAGAGCAGAGCTGCTTGATTTCTATGAAACATGACGACCACAACACAGAGACTGAGCTTCATGTTTTTCTGTGCTTGTTTTATTTGTGCTTGTGGAGGAGGCACACATAGGAGGAAGTGGTGACTTGCTCTTCAGCTTAGCTCAGAACTATGTGTCAGAACAAAATGAAGTAATAATAATGATGAAGAAAAGGGGAAAAACAAGAAGAATAAGTCATGTTTGGTTACTGCTGACAATAATGTAGTTAAAACACGTTTCATTTCAGTCAGTCAAGTAATAAATATGAATTCATCATATGAAATGCATATAGGAAATGTATGACAGGAAAATAACACCTCTGCATTGACAGCTGTGTTCCTTGAATGGTGTGACTTTACACTTAACGGTTTTTACAGCCACGCAAACTGAAACCTTCCTCTTAAAAGGATAGCGAAAAATACAGAATTCAAAGAAAAGAATACAGTAAATTATTATGATTATTATCATTTTTATCTTATTCTCAAAAAACCCCTAATAATTTGACTTGTGGTTGAACTATGATGTGTGAGCGTCACCCACATGTCTCTCTCTCTTTCTTAATGCAGGGCTAATGTAGCAGAATGTGATTAAAGGCTTTAAATCTTTTTCAATAACATTTTTGCCAGAGCTCTATAGAGCAGCGGTACTCAATAGGCGGTCCCTGGGCCGCATCCGGCCTGCCGGCCACCTATTTGTGGCCCCCGAACTGTTATTTCTTCAGCAGTCCGCAAACAGTACTGCTCCGGTCACTACAATATTTTCACGGACCGGCCTTTAAGGTGTGGCGGATAAATACAAACAAAATAAAATGATACCACCGGCATACAAAGTGGTATTTTCTGAATATAATAATAAACATGAATCCACTGTGTATGCAAATTTATTAACAGCATCCTTGCGTCGGTAACGGAGGACCCAGATGACGCGAGCCAGGAGACGGGTGCTGCGTCAAGAGCAGCGGCTCACCCTGCTTCACCCTGTAATTGAGTACCAGTGTGTCATGCTCTGTTTGTCCATGTCATTTTATTGTGAAAATCCCCTCTTATTCTGAAGTCCTTTTCGTCGCTTGTCTGCGTGCACTTTACTTTTCCCCTCTGTGATTACCCCAACCTGTTAGATCTGTGTCCCTGATTCCTCAGTGTATTTAACCACTCCCCCTTTTGTCTGGCTGTGAGTTTGACCAAGTGGACAAGTTTTTTGAGCTCTCCGCTCCATCTCGTGGTTGGCAGTTCTTTGACCAGTGGATGTATCTGCACGTGTGTGCTTCTGTGACTCTGCTTAACTTTGCTTTCCTGTTCCAGTCAGTGTCCAGTCCCACATTGATGTCGGGCCTGCGTTTATACGCACATTTGAGGATCTTTGTTCCTGTCTGCCTGCATCGTTTTTTCGCATGTAAATAAAGAATGTTACCCACTGTCCTGCATCTGGGTCCAGTCCTGTTTGTTACAGAGTGTACTCTATATACGTTTGTGTGCATGTACTGCATATTCTGTATGTGTTCAGGGCCGTCAGTGACAATTTGATGTCATTATGTTTAATGCAATGCACATGCTGCCTTCTACTGTGTAGGACTTGTTGAGTATATTTCCTCTTTGTCACAGTATGTTCCAAAGGCCAGAAGCTTAATATGAGGTAACAGCACCGAGCAGGGACAGCGAGAGAAAGAGAGAGAAAAGAGAACAATGCTTTTTTTACCCCCACTAACACAATTAAAATACTTTTAACATCAACTCATTTGTTTCCATCGAAGACACAAAACCCTCTCCGAGCCATCTCTCTTTGCACAACCATGATTCACAATGATTAGCTTGTTTTGACTGCACTCATTATCCTTCCCTGCACTGGCTCTAATATGCACAACTGGGAAATTATGAAAGCAGGGTGATGCTGTTTGCAACAGAATGAGGCACAAGCCTCCTACTATAGGAAGTCTCAACACTCAGCTGTTAACCACACACTTACTCACACACTACAGAGAGAGAGAGAGAGAGAGGCAGAGGGGATCAGTAGACTCACCCGATAGACAAATGGCAGCACAGACTACAAATATGTATGCTCTGTTCGTTTGTGTGCATGTGTGTGTGTTTTTCTCCCCAGCAAGTGTCTGAGAGAGTGATTGTGCGGGACTGTGGCCACTCTGACCCTCTCAGGCACTGATGGATGTTTGTGAATATTTGAGATGCCTCTCAGAAAGCCTCTGGCAGAACAAGGAGAGACATCAGAGGAGCTAAAACCTCTGTTCTCCATCCTGAATACTGCATGGCTCGTATCTACACTCACAGTGCATGAATATAAATCAGTGGTCGTAGAGCGCAGTTTTCACGCCGGTGCCTCAGAGAGGGAGTGAGTACTGTTTGTTGGACAGTGCAGCGACAAAAAAAGATGAAGTATTTATTGTCTCTCACCTGATTGCAGTTCTTGATATTTCACACATAGGGTGTGAAATTTATAGATTTCCTCATCTCGACAGATGACATTATCAGTCTGCTTTTATTAGTTTTTATTTGTAATATGGTTTTAATTAGTGTTTGCAGGAGGAAAACACACTGGTATGAAAAGCCTAAAGAGGGTGGTGCAAATTGGTGATTTGATTTGATCTTTATTCGAAAACAGATACATCTCTGAAGAGTATACATGTAAGCTATGGTTCACATCTTGAAATACACTTGTGGTTAGGCTCAAGCAAGATGGCAGCCATGAAACATGAGTCATGCTTCTACCAGTGGACATTGTAGAGTGAATGATGAGACTGGAGGGGAAACAGAGTAGACCAAAGACTTAGTTTTGCACTCTCATAACATTGTCATATTCACATGAGGAGACCAGTGGAGCAGACACCTCAGCTACGTCTTTATTGATATATTATTCCACACACAATCCTTCTTTTTTGGACAAAACCATGTGCCTACATTGTCCACAGTTTATTTGTAAGAAAAGAAGGCTATAAACAATATGTACTGTGGGTATGTAGTAGTATTTGACAGAAGCAACAAGTTCACAACATTTAGCCCGGAGAAAGTAGAGTTCAGCTCAGCCATACCACGTACATGACTAAATTAAGTTTCTTTCTGTATTGTATCTAAGTTCGCTTCGCAGCACAAGAATTGTTTTGTAACTCCCAAAGGGAAGCTCAAAAAAAAAAGAGAGAAAATAAACATTTTCCTCTCATTTCACAGAGCTTCCTGTATGCCAGCAAACCAGAGAGGCAGGCAAAGGTCAAGTGAGACAAAGTGAAAAAAAAGAAGAAAAAAAAAGAAATCCATAAACAATAATATTCATGAGGCAATCTGAGCAGCATAAAACTCACGCTTTCAAACACAATGTCATGTTTTTTAATGTTATTCAGTGTCTATGCTGGTTGAATATGTAACACCACAACCCACATACACAAACATGGCATACACATTCAACAGAGAGCCCCGGGGTGGTGAATAATCACAGCATCTCTTTACACAGGTACATGTCCTCAAAGGAGATTGAATTATATATAATTGATGGCTTGCATTGAGGAAGAAGATCCATTCATCCCCGTCCTACTACACAAAAATCCCGTGTGCCACAGACCTTCCTTCTTAATCGCTCTTTAATTACTCCGTGCTGGAGCATGCACACCAGTGGTAGTTTGTAATCATGAAATACTGAAATCAGGACAAGATTTGATGCTTTCAGCACATGTGGGGGAAGGTCCTTCTCTATGGGGCTTCTGTGGATGTAAGACTGACTGAAGGGCACAGCCAGAGGGGGGCATTGTTCAGTGCAGCTTAAATTATCTTGTACATTAATAATGTGACAGTCAGCTGAAATAAGAAATCACTTGTACAGATCGCAACAACAATATATGCTTGCACCTGAAAACATTGTCTTCAGATAAAAAACAATCTGCATCTCGATGAGCGTTTCAATATATTATATTGTGTAACGGTTCCATTCAGGTACGTCAGAGCATTTCTTTGTTTGCATAGTAAGATTTCGCATGAAACATGAAAACATACATATCTCACTATCTCACATCTGTGCCCAGCCTTATTATTCTTATTATTATGACTGTGGGTGTCACGAACAGCAGTTATGTTAGTTTAGTTGGTGTGGGTAGTTAGGTTTTTCGGTTGTTATGTCACTTCCTGTTTAATATTGGTGATGGGTTTCCACTGTCTGTGTTCACCGCACCCCGTTGGTTAGTAACCACTTGCACCTGGTGATAATTAACCCTGCGCCTTTAAAAGCTTCACTCTCCCCTTGTCAGTTGTCAGTGTGTCACAGATGAGTATTCAGAGAAGACCAAGTTATCGATTCAAGCGTTTGTGTCTCGTAGTTTCCCCGTTCATGGTAGTATCGCAGCAAGGCTGTCGTTTTGATTCCAGTTTTTCGCAGCTTGGCTGTAGATTTCTTTTCTGTGTTTGCTCCCTCCCTGAGTTTTGTTTTGACCTCTGGTCAACTTTTCATTTTTGCTTATCCAAGCAAATAAACCTTTTTGAAACCTGCTTCTGTTCTCGTGCAATTGAGTCCAAGATCTTGTCTCTCGTCGTGACACATGGATTCACGGCCTGTGGAGGATAAAGAGATAGAAGATGAATGGATGGATGTTTTATCACTGACAGGGATTACGGGTGTAGGGAAGTGGATGGACAGGGAGCGATTCTGTTTTTTTTATTATTTTTATAGGTAAAGCCCTTTGTACTACATTTGTATGCATTATTTATGTATCATGTTATTATAAAAAGTATTCTATAAATAAAGTTTGATGAAATGATTGATAAAAAAACAAACAAAAAAAAGTTTATAAAAAGGGAATATAACCTCCAAAATGGTGTACCGTGGATCTTCATTCTCAGCTGATAGTCAAAACGTGGCAAGTAAGAACGAATCAGAAAGTTGCTGACGGCATCATCCGTTTGTACAGGACTGTGTTGTGTCTGCCCCTCTGCACTGAAATTCAACGGTTTTCTAACATGTTTTCAAACTTCTCTATTTGTGGGACTCTGTGACCCCGTTCAGATTGTCACAACATTTGTCCTGAGTGATTCCGGTCGAGACCAGAATCCTCAGATCCAACCACAGAAACCACACTCAAAGATGGTGTGAGGACACATTTGTCTACATTCCTGAACTGCAATTGGTAATCCGTCCTCAGCACAGGATTAGAGATCCCCTTGTAACAGGCCAAATTAACCCCTGCCTAGAATAAACCCGAGTATAGAGTATATTCACTCACTACCCAAAAATAAAACATGTTCTTGAAATCAGCTTTTTTCTTCAGCAACCTCACAAAATGTAGGATATAGAAGTCATGTCATCAACTACTTTAGTCAGTTTTATACATTTATCCGAAACAAGTCTCTAATTATTAACAAACTTTTCACATTTGACATTTTTCTCAGGGTGATATTGATGTGGTGGATTAAAATGGTGAACAATTAAGTCATTCTTATGTAAATACAATCAAACCTCAACCTCTTTACACAAGAGGGGTATGTTCCAGCCTAGATGTGTATAGTCTGGCCTAGGCTAATTTATACTCCGGGGTTAAAGTGGCCTAGACTGTAATATACCTGGGGTATAATCTAGCATAGGCCACTTTAATCCCGGGTTTATTCTAGACTGGGGGTATACTATGGCCTGTTACACCGCTGTCCTCAGCTGTAGTAATGTGATCAGCACTAGTTTCAGCATAATTACACTTACCAGTGCTCCATCATTAATATTTTCCTTTATCTATTCATTTATTTATTTCAAACCAAATCTGAATCTAATGATTGTGTGTAGTGTTTGAAATGCAGACTTTCAAAAATCAAAAAAATCCATCTGGATCAAATCTGGCTGAACAAAAAGAAAAAAAAAAAGAGAAAAATCCAACAGTCTGAACAAGGCCTGTGAGAGCTGCACTCACTTTCCCCGGCTCCTCCTCCTCTGCTCCTCTGTAAACATCCTCTCAGGAAACCCTGACGCTCTCATTGGTCGCGGTGGCGGAGAGGAGGAGGGAGGAGGAGAGGAGGGAGGAGGAGATGCAGACGGACTAGCACGAATTCCTCAGCTCTCCTCAAATTTCTTGTTGAAATCCCGGACCGTTTTCCCCCGAACCCGCACCGTCCAACACACAGAGCAGCTCCCCCCCGACCTCCGAGCAGACTTCACCAGTGCAGCAAGCTGCCGTTCACAAAAACGGTGATACAAGTTTGTGTGTGTGTGTGTGTGTGTGTGTGTGAGAGAGAGAGAGTGTTCTTTGTTTGTTTCTGAAACTAAACCTCACTTACTTACTCTCTCTTTTGTCCAGATGTTACGAAGTGTCGCCGTGCTCCTGCTGCTCTCCGTGGCTCTCGCTACCGCCGAGGTAAGTTTGGCTCGGACGCGTCTTCTTGAAATGTCTGCTCCCAGTTTGAATCAGTTGTAAAAGCAGCAACTGTCAGGAGTGAAGCCGAACACATCTGGAGTCAGTCTGTTAGTGAAAGCGAGTCATTTACAGCTGTGAGTTTCAGTTACTGTACCGAGCCATAGCGTGTTATTATGGCATCTATCCATCTCCTTAAGGAGAAGCAATTATGCCATTATTTTTGCCACTCCACCCAATTATGAGCTTCATTATGGCGACAATAAAGCTCGCAATTAAGCTTAATTACCATTGGGGGAGTGCTTTCTTTCACCACAGGGACGTCCATTATATTTGTATTCCTAAAAAGAAATTGCACACATGGCATTTCCCTTCACAGGCACATGTACATCTCAGTGCTGTAAAAGGACTGAATAAATACAACTATTTTAATAGTTTGATTTGCTGTGATGAATCACGATTAATCGTGCCTTTTCATTTTACTAGAGTCGTTTGTAATGACCGATGTTCAAATGTAAAATCACTGAATTATTGTAGACATTATTGATATTTTTGATTCAGGGACTATGGTTGGTTTAGTCCATTTAAGAGTTTTTTTTGTCAGAAATGAAATATACTATCCATATGTATGTATGTAGGTTTGTATGAAGTATGAAAGAGCCATCAAGGCCACTGAAAGTGTGTAGAAGAAAAATAATTGCCTGGGTGTACTCGGTATTATAGTGGCATTTCTCTGTCGTACTCACAGTAGTTTCCCGTCTTAAACAGTGAAGTGCACTCAAATGATCATTTTAGATCAATTACTGTCTTGATCTACGCACATCTTATTCTACGGCCTGAAGAGAACATCTTTGTTTCTCACAGATCTGCATGGAAATCACGCAGTAATCTTTTTTTTTGAATCATTTGAATCGAATGAAAGTGAGAATAATGATGTAAATATGACCATTCCCTCTGATATAAGCGAACCGAATTTCGCGATTACATAAGTGTTCAAAATCGTTCAGCCCGACTGTGAAGCCCAGTAATTGCCATCACATACGTTATATAATAAGAGCAAGGACCCTTAGCTTCATCTTCTTACACTGTGTACACTTCTTCCGTCGTACTCTACAAGAATACATTGGCGACAGTATTTAGCCAAAATAACAGTTAGGTTCTTTCTTACATGTTTAATTTTTTGGTCAACAACTAATGCACTCTCATATTTTAGACGGGGTCCATCAGGTAATTCTTTTTAAAGTGAGACTAGAAAGTCTATCAGTAGTTAAGTTTGCATTACCCTTTAGAAATGTGCAAAACTGAAATATCGCAATAAACTACTGGTAAATATATACATAAAAAAAAAAAAACTCTTAAAAGTCACAAAAACATTTTTACGTTCTCATGCGGTGGTTTTTCAGACATGTCGCTATAAAAGTTTATCGCAAATTGTAATGGAAACACTTTTTCCGCATTTATACGTCACTGGCGTCACCGGGTATGACATGAGGGGGTCACATGACCAGTTCACTTCAGACAAGATGGCAAGGTATGTGGTTCACCCGCTGCCTTCCTCCTCAGTTAAAAGCAATCATAGATCACTGTTCCAAAAACCATGGAAGCGCAATATGCTTACAGTCATCGTACTCAAGCTGGAGTCTTGTGGGACAAGAAATTTGTACGAGAAAAAGTTTTTTGTGGAGTTGTGAAGTTAACGGCGCACAAAAGCAGTCACAAGAAGACAAGAGTGACACTGGAGTGACAGACAGCTGTGAAAAGAAAACAAGGGGCTGGGAGGGGTTGTTTGTGGAGACCTCACCATCTCTGCTGCTCTTGGGGTTTGCGACCCCGGTCATCAAATGTGTGGCGTTCATCAGTGCAAAGCACTCTGACAACTGGCAGCTGCTCCGCTTGCATGTCTGGGTGGTCGGTCAGGGAGCTTGTGTGTTTGTCTGTGTACTCAGGGGTGGTGAGTGTGCTCAGGGGTTGAGAGGATACTCACCTTGTGGGTTTCACACTGCATCACTAAGTAGTCCAGCTCTGAGTCAACACAGAAATAATCTGCTGGGAAAACAACCTAAATTGTATCATAGATTACACGTAAGCACAGGAATCCATTCGCTTTGTTAATTAGACTTCAGACATTACCTCTGGAACATGTCCGGACACTTTGGTTCTTTCGGGATTTTACTGTTCATGTGTGAATTATGTAGCAGGAGATTAACTGTGTCAGACGTGTTCATGACAACAGGGATATTACTAACAATACTCTGTTTTCTTTTAAACAAACGCACCCTTGTGTTTCCATGTATAGAAACATTAGGAAACTTTGGGGAAATGATGACGTCATAGCCCCACCTCTCTCTTGCTCTTGAATTCGCAGTCGTGAATACTGTATTTACTGCATTTAGAGCCCTTTCTTGAAACAATGCCATGTTTATGTGTGATGGACTGTCGACCTGTCCAGAGTGTACTCCGCCTTTTGCCCTATGTCAGCTGGGATTGGCTCCAGTGGCCCCCGCAACCCTCATGTAGAGGATAAAGCTGTAGACAATGAATGAATGAATGCCGTGTTTATGGGAAACCTTTTAAAATGACAAAGAAAAAGATCACATAGGGAAAGTTCTGTTTCCGTGTGGATAAGGCTTTATATTTTCAGTTTTTATCTCAGTTTTAATCTCACAATAGAAACCCATGTTCTCATTTTTCACCATTGTTCTTGTTTAAAACTAAGCAAACAACTGCAGAGGAGAAGATCTGCCGGCACCGGCGTGTACCTGAAGCGTCTCGCGGTATATCTGGTCAGGAAAATCACTCGGACTATCTGTGGGGAAATTTGGCTACAAGGGGTTGATGGGAACGATATTTCAATTGTACGGACTCTAGTGCATGTGTTAAATTAGCATTGGATCATGACATTGGCACCACTGTCATTAGTGTGTGATAACGTTGAAACTACATCCTAGTCACTGCCCAGACATGAGAGTGGCGTCAGTCGTCACATTGAGCCTTAACTCCTCAATGGCGATACTAAAACAGAAACACAGCAGGTGGTGTTTAATGTTCCTCACCTCACCAGACACAGCTGCTCAACACCTGGCTTTGTGTTGACTCCTCTGTTGACCTGCACAACAGTTACAGGCTGAGGAAACTAACAGGGAACTGACTTCCTTTCATTTTTTTTTTTCCATTTGCTTTTGCCTAATTAGAGGATGGATTTTTCAAACACTCACCACTATGGCAACCTAGTCTATCTTTACAGCTTCACGCAGCTGGCCATTAGCGTCTCAACAGACACAACATCATTTATAGGCCCTCACAGCTGACCTTACACTGGCTTGCCTACCTTTATTGGCTGGACAATGCGCTATTGTGTGCGTCCATATTGAATTCATGGCCATGATCTGTGAGGTATGGCAAAGTGAAGACAAAGCACGCAGCAGAGTCTGCTGAGTGTACCCGTGAAGTTAATGGGGAGGCATTAGAAAGGCATTTATTCTCCAAAGGTAATTACCCTGATAATATATGGCCTGTTCACTGGCTGTGGGCAGGGCCTCCACTGGCATACCAGTGAGCTGTCTAAAGGAGGTCAACAAGTTGGAGCAAAGCCCTCGCAGGAGTAGATCTGATGAGGCTGTTTTTATTTTCTGTTATGAGTGTAGGCTATTAAAATCTGGAACGCAAACCCCTGATTTATTGTGAAGGAGAATGCCCGTGTGTTTCCTGAGGCGAGAAATTGCAGCGCTTGAAGATAAGCAGCTCAGAGATGTAGAGGAGCAGAGGTTTGCTGGGGTGAAGACCATGGGGAGAAGCCAGTGTCTCAGTGTGAGATGTGCATCTGGTGAATAAAAATGGAGCTGTACTACAATTTGCTTGATATGCAAAGGAGGACGTGTGAACGTTTGCAGTCTCTGAGAACATGTAAAGACGGAGAGAACGGTGTTTATTTCCTTTTTGTGCTGTGTTTATCGCACTATCCTACATCATCTGTGGGGACAGGGGTGGAATGACACTGTGGTCAAATAAATAAACTTGGGCTCTGGATCTGGAAACGCATGCACAAGGGAGTGTCCACCATATCAAACCAGACAAGCTCTCCTCTTTGCTTACATACTACCAGAGTTAATGGTGAAGATTTAGCCTCTTGAGCCTCTTTCAGACTGAAATTAGTGGATGTACCTGAATGTACCTGCTAAAAAAAGGACTACATTCTCACTGCAAGTTGTTCGTCTGCCCTGTGGTGTGTGTTCTTGTTCCACCCATGTGTGAATTGTGACTTCACAAAAGCTGTGGAAATGAAAAGAATCAGAATTCTGAAGGAAAAAACAACACACCCTCAGTGATGAAGTCACGGTGGCTACTATTTGTTGTACCTTGTATTTTGGTTCCTCTTTCAATAGCTCATTCAGCCGATCTGATTGTTGAAATGAAAAAAAAATCGAGCGCTGTCCAAAAGTTGTAAAAGTGAGGTTCATCACAAACATTCATGGCTTATAACTGAGTTAATGTCTGCAAAATGGATGTGAGTTGTAACATTGAGCTAGAAATGATGCAGGAACCTGCGTCACTGCCACTGATGCTGAAGCTGAGAAAAACCCATCGCAGAAGTCATTTAACCTGGGAATAAATGACACATAATTCCCACTGGTAAAAAAACAAACAGTGAAACCTGGGATTTTTTTTGACCGGTGGGGATGGGGTATTGTTGACCTCTGTTGCAGCCACTGATTGGGGTCACAGCCATGCAGGCAGTCTGCCATGTTGCCATGATGATTCCTGTTATTTCTCGTTCAAGGTGGGCTAAAAATACCCGCCCAGGTGGCTGGAACATGAGCATGAGGGGGACACTGTGTCCTCTGTCTGGATCAGCCTGCTCTAATTACTGTAACTCAACATCCAGTCATGGATCCTGTGCATGGGTTGCAGTGGGTGGTGAGATAGAGTGATGTAAAGCAGAGGCAAAATGGAGCCACAGTCGTGCAATTATAGCAGGAGAGACTGGGGTTGAGGTAAGACTCCGTTGTGCAGTAAGGGGATAGAGAGAAAGAAGGGGGTGAGTGGGTGGGATGTACCATGTACCATATCCCTGCGTGTGTATTTTATTCACTCCTGGCTCGGTTTAAAATGAGTCCTCATTTAGTAAACCAGCTGCACTGGTATCTCATCATTACCAGCACCCTGCACTTTAAAGTGATGCGCACACAAATTAGTCTCAAAGAGAAGTATTTAAGTCTTCTACGAATGCCTGTGAGTAAGAGAGAGTTAATGTGTAATTGAAACAAACATGGAGACTAAAAACATCTGGGCTCATATTAGTTCACTCACAAAACAACACAAAAAGCACACAGCGAGATAAGTATTGAATGTTGGTTGTAATGGACGACATTCTCCCATTGTTTGCCTCTTTCCTGCATTCTGCCCTGAAAGAGGCAATAAATCACCATCACTTGGGTCAGATGTTAAAGAAAATAGTTCGAATTCCAAGGGAGGGTCCATTTTTCTTGTCAAATTGACCCAATTATCTTACAGTATTTTCTGATAACTGGCACAGAAACTTTATAACGTGATTAAACATTTATGTGCATTTAAGTCTTACCAAACGTGTACCATCTCCATGTGTTCTGTTCACCTCCAGCAAAGTGGGTAACAGAACAGATACAGTTACAGAAATAAAACAACTTCACTACACTGCTACACCTGATATTGAATATTCTATGAGTGTTTCAATGATGTTGACACGTTCTTCTTCATGGCTTGAATGCCAAATACTGCTTTTGTTGGTTCTATGAGCTGCTTAACTGGCTTCATTCAAACAGTTATAAACAGAAATAGTCTGTCTGTGGAGTGGTCAACAATTAAAACAATGAATCATCATTAAACAGTCATCCTTTTTCATTTTAAACAACCTGTTGCAGAATCGCTCCATTGGGGAAAATACACCAACAAGCACACGGTCAGCAGCACTCAGCTAGGCTGTGGCAACACACTGCTGACACAAGGCAGTTTGGGTCATGGATTCATGCTGTGAAAAAAAATAAAAAAGTCTGACTCGACCATTGACATGACTCAGAAACCCAGACTCGTCAGAGCAGGCTAGATGTTCCCCTCTTCAACAGTGCAGTTTTGTTGAGTGCTTTCATGTGTCTCATACCTGGGTCTTGTGTAGCTGATTTGACAAACAGTGGGTCCACTAATAGCTTCTTGTAAATTTTGAATCATACGTCTTTATCTAGCAGTCGTTCTTGTTAAACATTTAGTTTGCACTTTGGCATGTGTGATAAAATATATGAAGCAGAACTTCAATGTGACATTTTTTCAGTGTCCTTTGAAAGTCCAATGATAAAACTAATTCCCTGGAGCCCAAGGACCTACTTTATCTGACTACCAGTCCAAAAATATTCAAATTACAGTTCAAGTTCCAACGAAACAAAGCACATTTTTATTCTATAGAAGCTGAAACTAGTTAACATTGATGGTTTTGCTTCTAAAATGAATGTAAATGATAATCAAATTAGGTTGGGATTCATTTTCTGTTACAGTAACAAATGGTGAAAGCTCTTACCGAACCCTGACATACTGTATGGATGTGTCACCAGCACAGCAATTCATGGGAAAAGATTATGATTTTGGAAAGTTGCACGCTCTCATTTGAAAAGCTTTTGAATGGCTGGAATCACACCCTGTAAATAAGTCTTCTCCTTGTACAAACATGCTCCAGCTTTCAGCCCCAGCACTGGCCTCAAACAGGGAGAAGAGAAGAGGGCAGGGAAACTACTCATTCTCCTGGCCTGAGCCCAGTACGGACCCTCCCTCCCTCTTTTTCTCCCTACTTTTCCTCTCTGGCAATGAAACAATTCTTAGGACAGAGCAATGGTGGAGATAATGTGGTAGAAAGTACAAAGTTAGGAATGGGAACGTTTAGGGGCATCGTCAAGGTCACTAGGTCAAGAAGGGAGGGAAATCAAAGTTGAACGAGACAAAATAGAGTTTATACTGGAAGGAATGCTAAGAGAGGAATGTAGAACAGATGATTGGATAGAGAAGGTGGGTTATATCTTTCATGAGATGGATGTGGGTCAGGTGTGTGGACAGGGGACACTTTTGTCCCAGCATTGTGACAACAGCGTGAACAAGGCCGGTGGAGGCAGGGGTGGTGCTGTGTTCATAGCATTTTATGTTCCCTGGTGACGTTTTAACTGCTAGCAGATGTGGCTCTGCTCAGACCGGGACTTTTTTTTCCCTGCCTTTCTTTCTTCTTTGTCTCCTTTCTCTCTTCTACGTCTCCCTATGTTTTCCTTTCTGTCTACCTCCGTCTTCTTCTTTCTCCCTTCATTACGTCTCTTTCTGTCCGTTTCTTCATCTTCTAGTGGTTTTTTTGAGGGTGTAGTTGCTTACATTTCATCTGTGGAACATCGAGGCCGCTGGGTGTAAAGTAAGAGGTTGCAGACTGTGGTGACATCATGCCGTCTGTTGTTGCATTCCTTTCACACTGAATAAGAAACGGGGAGAAGAAAAACAGAGATATTAGAGTGAACTGGCATTACATTCAGTACCTTTACAGTACCTTTTATCTGGTTTTCAACTGAACTTTATTTATTTTACTGTCATTATTCTCTTTGTTTCTATTTTATTTCTCTTTAGTTTGTTTTAGTCTTAGTTAGAGCTGCAACTAACGATTATTTTCATAATCGATTAATCTGTCGATTATTTTCTCGATTAATCGTTTGGTCCATAAAATATCAGAAAACCTTAAACCAAAATGATTAACTTTTAAGGATTTCTTTGTTATATAAGAAGAAAGAAATGAAATGAAGAAAATATTCACATTTAAGAAGCTTAAACAATCGGAAATCTTGTTTTAATCATGAAAAAAGGTTCAAACTGATTAATCGATTATCAGAATAGTTGTTGATTTATTTAGTAATCGATGAATAATCGATTAATCGTTTCAGTTCTAGTCTTATTTTTAGACTTACTCACTATATATATAGAGAGAGAGAGACAAACAACCATCCTCTCACACTCACGGTCAATGTAGAGTGTCCAATTTGGCTAATGGACTGTGGGAGGAGAACCCGGAGGAGAACCCGGTGAAACCAGTACACAAAAGAATAATACAACAGCAACAACAAACGTGGCCAAATCAGGGCCAGTACAATTGAATTACATTTTCCGGAAATTCATTTTATGCTCTCTCAGCTTAGAGAATTGAATATTTTAAAGTTCATGGATGCCGGGAAGTCTTGGAATTGCACTCAACATGCCAACAACTAGCCAGAAACCATCTAATAATAACAACTAATAACCCATTTAATAATAGTGTATTGCCACCTAGCATAGTAAAGGCACACAAACTTCATTTAGTAATGAAGTTTGAGAGCACCGAGAGAGAGGGCTGTGACAAAGCTTCCATACCTTTATAACATGCTCAAATAAGTCTTTGGTTGGCCTCATTAATCCAAGGACACATCCTGCCAGTTCCTCTATCAACTCAATGATCCATGAAACATTAACCAAGCGTTTTTGCTCAAAGGAATTGTGCGAGTAGATTGTTTTGTTTCGGGGATTGAGAACGTGTTCCTCAGTCAAGTACTTTGCTGTTTGTCTGATCTCCAGATGCTGTCAAGTACAGATGAAACGAGACTGATTTGAGTCAAATGTAAAGATACAGGCCTGAGAGTTTGAGGAACTTGAATTATTTAGGGCAAATGCTTAAGTTGTAATGACTGGAACTGGAGCTGCTGTTCTGTGATGTTCCTCCCCTGTGCGATGAATTTAGTCACAAGCTCACACTAATTCCTTTAAGGAGGAAACTGGATCATAGTTAACTTGTGTGTGTGTGTGTGTGTGTGTGGAGCCAGGGTTGTTCTCATTCTTCTTTGTAAAGCCTGTTTAGAGGGAAAGAGAAGTGGGAGGAGGAGGATGCGATGAGCGCTTAAGTTTCAGCTCTGCTTCTGGCAGAGTCCACATTTAATGATGCTGAGGAGTGTTGACTAATCTAGAATTTAAGAGACTAAACAGGGAAAAGAGGGAATTTGCTGGGGGGGTGGGGATGGGGCACCTCTCTGTCCTAGATACCATGGAAGGTTTGGCTCAAGATGAACTTTGTTGAACCCCAGCTGAGGCTCACATAGCTCAGGAATGTTAGCCCCATCCTGTCAGTCTCCTCGCTCTCGTTGTGGCGCCATTATTTCACCTCACTGTCTTTAAAACATGTCTGTAAAACACAGGATTGAACCCAAAGGTAGTGAGGGTGAAGTTACCTCGATTTGTGTCCAGTTGTCATGTATGAGTCTCTCTGTTGTGTAGGGAATGGAGTCACTGTTGGTTAGAGACAAGCTTTATCAGTGTTGTTTTGCTTTGATGCTTTAACATGATGGTTTACAAAAATCATGCCATGTCTGAATATGAGACTACAGGTAGTAGCTTTGTATAGAGTAGAGTGTATAGAGTACTCTATACAAAGTACTCTGTTTCCAGAGTATACAGTCTGGAAACAGCCTGGCTCTGTCTAGGAATGGCTTGATACCACTATTTTGTGTCCGTCATTGTTATCAATATCACAATCTAAAGATACCATTATTTTTTATTTAAGGTTTTTGGATCATATTGGTATATTTTAATTTTGACTCGTATCAGACTGATACTGAGTACTATAACACATCTATGGCACTTACAAATGACAAAAGTGTTTCATAGCTAAGTACAGCTTTCTTTCTTTGTTTTTTTGTACATAATATCCAACAGTTTTGTGAAGTTTTAGGCATGGCACGATACCACTTTTTCGTGTCCGATACCGATGTCACTCTGATGCAGTACTTTTAGACCTTTTAAACTATGGAGCTGTTAAGAACACATTTGTGCCATTTCAAGATATTTCAAAGACATAATTCTCCAATCTTGTAACAGATTAAAGAGAAATAAAATTGCTTTGATTTTAACCGGGATCGGACCAATATTGAGTATCATATCGGCTCATTCCATTTAATTGTAAGGTTGATTTTTTTCATTTTATAAATAGAAATTGTCGCAAACTATAAATGGAGGCAGACTGATTTCTTCAGTCAAAAGCTGATCTACATGCTACATGCCTTCGTGACAGCTTCATCTGCTCATGCCATTAACGTGATATTAATGAATATGAATGATTTCTGAAGAAAGAAAGAATTTTCACGGGTGCCAAGTAAAACAAGTTCTTGTTTAGCCATTATTTGGCACTATTTCTTTAGTCATGTACAATTAAAATATAATCAACTTCACATTGTCATGTTTTTAATCAGATTCATAGTCAAAGCAGGAACATGTTTGAAAAAAAAAAGTTAATATAGTATATACTGTATATTTAATTGTGTACATGCAACCCGAACAAATTGAAATATCATCCATCTCCTTCCACCCTCCTGGGATATATTATATTTCAAGTTGTCAAATATCATCATATTTTATTCATGGAAACACATACCTACCAGACTCAGCGTACCCTGGGGAAGAAAAGACATTTTGTCAATTCTTGTACACTGAGTTGTAGCTCTTACCAGATAGATGCATCTTATAAACCCAACACAGAAACCTGTAAATGTCACTTTTGTCCAACTTGTCTTATTCAGATAGTGTTGGAAGTGTGTTGTTGAGATGTTGATGCAGCTCTACCTCAGTCATCTTCCACCTGTTTGTAATGCAGATCAATTCAGCAGCACCGGGAAGCGCAGACTCCACAATGAGCATAATGCTGAATCAACACCTCTGAAACACAGTCTGAAGAAAAGCTCAATATGAAAGAGATTGGCTGCCGAGAACTTGTAGTAATAATAATAACTCGAGCACTAACTTGTAAATCAGGCTTATTTTGCCGAATGCACTCATCAAGTTGATGGAACTGTTCGTGATTGCTTCAGAAATTCATGTTGTCATTAACAGAGAGCTTATATTCAGTGTTTAATGCCTTTTATTTTGTTCGAGCAACCTCCATTATGCTGTTTTTTTGTTGTGGACATATCCATGGCTGGGGTAAACCATCTGTTAATCAATGCTTTCTATGCTAATGATGGGCAGAGTGCATTGTGGGAATGGATCCAGTGTGGCCATTAAGTGACACCAGCCGAGGATCATGGATTGGTCTGTTGAATCGATGGAGCATTGCCAAGATGCACTCACACACACACACATGCACAAACATGCACTTATAACTGGATTATCTCCATTAGTGTGTGTGTGTGTGTGTGTGTGTGTCTTGGGGCCGGTTCATACTTACCCTGTTCCGCGTCTGCAGAAAGCCTCTTCACATTTCTGCAGGCACGCACAGAGAGAGACTGATGGATTAAGTAAGGCGAAACGTTCTGAACTGTATGAGGCACAGATGACGGCACATGCAGTCCTTTTTTGTTTTTGAAGAAATAAGCAGGGCCTCTGGGTGCAGGCAAAACAAAAGGACACCAGAAACACTGAGACATAGACATAGAAATCCTGCTGACACCAAATTGCCAGACATAAAAAGCATAGCACTGTTACACAAACTGCACAGGTTACATGTGTAAGCTACCAGCGATGTGAAAGCAGAAATCAGTCTTCAGGCCTGCTTCTTGTAAACTTAGAGGTTGTCATGATACTACAACTCTATATTCGATACCACTGTGTGTCTTGTTACTGTTATTTGTGTGACTATTTTTCTTCAAACAAATCTTTGTATTGATTAGTATCTGGGTATAACGCTAGTTTAATTGTATGTGGAATATTATGGGCACTATAGTCTGTCACAGAGCATTTCAACACCTCACGGTGGGTAATTCGACTTCTCCTCTTCTGTTCTTTCTTGATCATCGATCACTTCTTGTTCTCCTTTTAGGCTTCCTCTTTCTCATTCTTTCCTCTCACCGCTCACCTCACTCTGTCATTGGGAAAAAGATGACAACGGGCAGAGAATCACACCATAGCAAATGTTCGACTCAAGTTGTGAGGACTTACAGTACAGATGAAAAGGATGCACAAAGAGGTTGTGAGACAAGGATGTTTTATATTGTTCTTTAGACCTATTATATAGTTTTAACCTACTAAAGACACAAGACTTGAATCAAAGAATAGTGGGACGGAAGGAAATTGAGCTGCACAATGTGAAAATGTGTGTGTGTGTGTGTATATATACAGCCATAATACAGCCAGTATTATGCATGAGGCAGCATTGTGTGAAGGGCTCTGTTATGATCTGTTATGTCATTTATTAGAACTCGGCCTTCTGTTTGAGGTTTTAAATGGAGAGGAAGAAAATGAAGCAGCATCCGTTGTCTGCAGTGTAAAATGTATGTTATTTAAGTAGGACATACCCCCCCACACACACACATTCAAATTCGCACAGCTATCCTTTTAAGGACTTTGCATCGATTTGCATTCATTTGGACAGCCTAACTAAAGCCTTAACCATAACCACTATACAAGTCTTAGCCCTAAACTTAACCAGATCCTCAGAAATGAGGATCTGTTTCATTGGGACCACATTTTGGTCACTTGTCCTAATGAGGTAACACATACAAGTAAACACACACACACACATACACACTGTGTGTTGTTTTTTGCTGATGTCGTACATTTTTTTAATGGCTTTTCCCATGGTGATTGGGTTAATGATGGTATTGAACTTCAGATATGCTGATAGATGGATTTTGTTAGTTTGGAAATGAGCCAGTATTAGGGTCATCGGCTCCAGTTTTGAGTCATTACAGAAAACTGTTGTTTGTCCCCGTTCCCACTCTTTTATGCTAAGCATCTGCTGGATTTTTATGACTCAAATGTGGAACGAATCAGAGCCAGAGTTAGTTACCGATTCAAATGATCGGAAACCAGAATAATTTTACATACACATGGAACATTTTTTTTGCATGTAATTAAATCCCACTACCTGAATTGTGATCCGAACCATGTTGATATTCTTCATCATGTTGCATCTAATGGTGCATGTGTGCTCACTCTAGAACAAAGGCTCCAGGCTAAATGCAGTCATGATTTATGATCTCATAAGGTGGACGGGCGACAGCTCTGATTTTCTGTCACACTTCTCTGGCTTCTCCGTTCATTGTTGTCGGCACTCTTGTGCTGTATTGCTGTGTCGATCATAAAATCTGCTGCAATGTCATTATGACACTTGGTTCTGTTTGCCTCATTTGATTGACACATCTGTGATCTTACCACAGCAGCCTGCACATGTTCTCACCATAGCAACAATCCACTTGAATCAGCTGTAAGAAAGAAAAAAATAAATAAATAAAAAAAAGAGCCCATGCCTCTGTATTCATTAACTAAATGTCACGGATCCTCTGTTGGTTGTGTGGAGCCCTTCATTTATACCAGACTCATGTAAGGAGCCCATCCATTATTCATGTTCTCACTGGAGGTTTGTTACAGGTTTCAACATTCCTCTCTGGCCCATCTGTGTCTAACAAACTGGATTGTCCAATATGCTGAAGGCCACAGGGATCGCTTTGAAGATTTTCCATGACCTCAACTTTGGAGTGTCTAATGTATGCATACTACTGCAACCAAAAATCCCCTCTGCCAGTTCTGAATTAAAGCCGCTAAACATGTGATTGCCACCCTCCCCTGTGTCAATCAGGCTATGCCATTTTAACCTACATACCAGAACCTGGACTCACAAACAGACGACAGAGGCCTGAAGCCAACTCACGTGCTATCATATCGGGGGGGGGGGGTCAACTTTCTGCCTCACTCTTACAGGAAATGGCGGCTTATAGGGCAGAGAAGGGGAGTCTGGAAAAACAGGGAGGAGAAAAGATTTCGCAGGGCCTGGGAATGAGCACAAAGGAAAACACAGCTCAGACTCCAGATGTGGAAGCACCCTGTACACACACACACACACACACACACACTCGTATACACACAAATAAAATTACACATATACAAACACTCACAGAAAAGGAGGAGGTAAAAAGGGCTGTAAAAGCTGCTCTTGGAGCTCCGCTTGGCATCTTGTGATTGGTTGGTTCGTAGTTCCCGTGAGCTAATTTCTTGGCAAGTCCACTGCACTGGGGATCATCCGCAAAGATGGATGGCAGTCTTTGGCAAACAGAAGAGAACAACACTGCATACAATTCATTTACAAAGCACTATATGCCAATTTACTAGGATATCTGCCTGGTCTAATTGCCCACAGATCGTCTTCTCAAGATTACCTTGAGAACTGCTGCATTACCACTGAAATCGGAAAGCTTTCTTTTAAATAAATATGCTCAAAAGTGGAATAACTGATAAAAACACGCACAATTGGACAAGGTGATCCTTTTTTCAATTCAAGCACCTTTTAGCTGCCTTGGGGGGGATGAGTGCGGATGTTTGCGCTTGCATTGACAGTGAATTTTTGATGTTTCTTGTTTACCTGATGTGTTTCTATTGCTGTTTTGTGAACTCAGTTTCATATACTGTATAATTTGACAGTTTTTTTTTTTTTACAATGTAATGTGTTATATGTAATTTTGCAGGGCGACCGTGAAAAAGAGAGCCTGCTCTCAGTGGCCCTTGTACGTTTTAAATAAAGGATAATGATAATGATCCTTGAACACACCAAAACACAGCCTCGAATTTGTGAACAAGGAGAAATGAGCGTGAATAGATGAATTTTATAACCCTAGAGACATTTGAATGAAAGGGGTGAGGGTTTGGTTCTAATGTAAAAAAGAAAAAAGCTGCTGTTTGGCAGCAGCTCACTCTCCTTCTCTCTCACATACACACACGCACACACAGAATTTATCGTTGTCATTCAGTTTTCTAACGTGCACCATTATCTTGTTTAGTCTAGATTTAAAAGACAATGGCTCCACTATTCCAATTCTTTTTCTAGGTGGAGTACGGTCTGTCACTTCATTAGCTGAAGTTATTAGCTTAGCTTAGAACCTGGCCAGCGTTCACATGGCAACTACTGGCAAACATACTGTAAATGCATCACCAGCGACCTCCATAAAAGTGCAGACGTGAACTAGGTATAAAAGAGCAGAGACAAATCCATGACTAGGAGGCGTTTAGAGAGCACAATCATGCAAATGACTTGCTTTAAAAAGACACATTTTCTGAATGAATCATTGACATTGCTTTTGGAGAGTGCTTACATTCTGCATTTGTACAAGGCTGAAATGTTGGGAAATGCAAGTGAGTCACCTCGAAGTTATTGCTAATTAAATTCAACATATTTGGGGTTTTAGTCTTTGTGTTGCGTCACCTAGTGGGGAAGAAGGTGCCTCTTACATTTGACTGCAATTCAATTTAAATTGTGTCACACAAAAATAAATGCTATGCAAACATGAAGTCGTGGATTTCATGAGAAATGTGGTAGGAGGAGGTGTGGTAAATCAGGCAGTTTGCATGCTGTGGGGAAATTTACATTTTTACAGCAGCAAGACAGTAAAGATAAAGATAATAAATAATAAACATGCATTATAGAAAATATTGTAATAGAAAATTACTATATAATAAGATATTAACACTTAGACTATAAAACATTAGTTAAAATAGAATGTAGAATGTACGTTATAGACAGTTAGAAGAATATAAACAGTATGGACTTGATATTTACAGTATAAATTTGTATAATACTGTATGCAAGTGCATAATTGGTATGCGTCGTAAAACGTGCCCAGCTGTACAGACCACCCTGCTTATAAAATGGGGGCAACAGTGCCACCCTGTGCGCAAAACCAGTAGAAACCAGTCCTATTTCAAAATCAGCAACACTGACTGGGATTTCTTTTTTTTCACCCCAGGAGCTGCAGAGCAAGAGCAAAGTGTGTGCCAACGTGTTCTGTGGGGCCGGCAGGGAATGTGCTGTCACTGAGAAGGGGGAGCCCAGCTGTCTGTGCATAGAGGTGAGTTGCAGCACAGCAGAAAGAATCACTTATTTCCACACTGGAATCTTGTGCACAAGTTTTCTGTGCAGTTATTTTGATCAAATCTAGTGCTATACAGTCATTAAAACTCAAATCAAAAGAGATATGAGACACAATGTTTTAAATCTCCTTTCAGACCTGTAAGCCCCACAAGAGGTCAGTGTGTGGCAGCAATGCTAAGACCTACAGGAATCATTGTGAGCTCCACAGAGATGCTTGTCTGACCGGCTTGAAGATCCAGGTGGCCCATGATGGACACTGCCAGGGTAAATAACAGCACACAAGATAATCCTGCTTGTTCTGTCCCAGCACAAGTAATATCACTAGTTGTATCACACAGTCTTCCTCTGCAAATTAGAATTTCCTTTGTCTAAATGTGTGAGGCTTAGTGTTGATAACGAGTGCTGATAACGTCATTTTCTTTTCATGGCACTGATATGTGAGGTGATCGGGTTGACAGTCAGCCATATACAGCCTGACTGAGACAATCAGCAAATACATTTGCTATCCTCGCCTTGACCTATCATATCGATGCATCTAATGTGGGCTTATCTAAACTGCTCTCTCTCTCTTGAAGATGTTGCACGGCGTGTGTCCTCGCTGGCCTGAACATTGATCGCAGCAGTGGCAGAATCAAGAGCAATAGTTATCTCTGTGCTGTCTCATCTTCACAGACCTTTGGACGAGTGCTCGGTCACAACCGGGTTTAGCTTTGTTAATCTGAACTAGTGCAGTAGCTGTTCTATGTGTGCCTGTTTGATTTTCTTCTTGCGTTTCATATCTAAACATCGCCAAAAATTGGCGCCGCACACACTGGTGCCCTTAGTAAGTCACCTGCTATGTAAGTTTGAAGCTTTCTCAAGTGAGTCATTTGACAGCTTTGTTGTGAAGATGCAGGCAGATGTTGCATTTATAGATAAATTAAGTCAACGTTGTTGAGTCAATTTGCCTCAAATGTCGTGTTCTCTCTTGTTTCAAATCTCTTTTAGAAAAAAAGACTGAGCAGGCAGCTGCCAGCCCAGGTGAGTTCTTGTGACACAAACACAGACACAATAATGCTGTGGGAACTGGAAGCGATAAGTGGGGAAAAATGGAACCAAGTTTTTTTGTTTTATAAATCTTAATCAAGCAATCAATAATGCATTGTCATACTGACACACTCACATGAGGACAGTGAGTTCAGTGATGTCAGAGATATCTCGCAAGATAGATTTTATTATTTGGATTATTCATTGACGTCTGTATATGTCCCCACCCTGCAGTGGTATGCTACGCTGCCGACCGCAATGAGCTGAGGAGTCGTGTGATCCAGTGGTTGCAGACTGAGGTTGTCCCAGACGGCTGGTTTGCCAAAGGATCCAACTTCTCTGACATCCTGCTCAAATACTTCAAGGTGGGAGTCTTTTCTCTGCTGTGGGCAGAAACACAAAATGAAACCTAGTCTGTGTGCACAATATTACACAGCTGGCATCTGTATGAATGTCTGTCTCTCGGCCCCCCTTCACCCCAGTATTTATTCCCAGTGTGCTCCACATTTTGAAGATATACTTGTATACTATAATCTTCTACAAACATGCTACATGGATCTTTAGTCATCTGAAGATTCCACCACAACACCACGGCCAGAGAATTTCCCAAGGCAGCGATACCGATGCTGATTGTAAAGTACTACTTAAGTCATGCTCAGATACAATATGTCATTTAGATAATACATATATATATATATATGTAAAGAGTAATATGAGCATAATAATGTAACCTTGTCCACTGTACACAACACACAAAACTCAAACTTTGAGTCTGTTTTTCTGAGACAATGTGCTCATTTTGAGGTATTTTCCATGGAAAAAGAATACAAAACACGGTGTTTGCTTCCTACGGGTGTTTGCAACCCCCTTGCATGGTACCTGGATTAGGATTGGCCTATATATTGCATTAACAAGCAAAAGGCAGCTCTATCAGTATCTTCTCAGTTCAGCATGAGCACTGAACACACATTCATGTAAAGCACCAACTTTTTTAGGTCGAGAACAATATGGAGGGCTACCATAAAAACATTCAAATGATGAATACTGTGCATTCAATTGCATACACATTTATTCCAGTGCTTACTCCTGACGATTATCACAGCTTTTATAAACGATATCAATGATATTTTACTGAGTGATCACATGGATACATACAACATGCAGCTATCCTGTGAAAACAAAACATGCACAATTTTTGTTTTATTAAACGGTCTCTCTCTGTCTTTCACACACACACACACACACACATGCTCTCAGTCAGGTCAAATCTTCGTCAGCCATTAAAACTGTGCAGGCACCTTATTGGCCATGTTGGTGACCGCTGATGTAAAGACGTGCAAAAAAAAAGTACTATATTTAATTTTAATTTTGTAGTCCGATGACTATTTCTGCTCCATTTCTATTTTTAATGTCCCATATTGTACAAAGTGAGATTTCCAGGTCACCACTGGAAAAATGACCCATCTGCTTATTTTTAATCTAATAATTGCATCAGGAATAATCAGTGAAAGCTTAGTTTCAGCATGTTGTATGCTCAAAATCGACCGTCACAGTCCCGTACCCCTTGAGACAATTGACCTCCAGCCGTGTACCACCTTCTCCCACACACCGTGTCTGTAAGGGAATCACTGCTCTCCATGAAGGTGACTGTGTGCCTCTTCTGTGTCTGTCCTTGTTTCTGCAGTCTTATGACAATGGAGATTCTCAGCTAGACTCGACAGAGCTCCTCAAATTCATCCAGCACAACGATTCCGTTGTGGAGATGCAGTCCTACGCTGACCAGGAGAACAACAAGCTGCTCAGGTTAGTGTGTTTGGGGGTTTTGGATTGTATGTTGTTTGCATTATCACTTGTCAGTAATGTTTGCACAGACCGACCTAATCTTTGACCTGTGGTGCTATTTTAAGGTATGTACTCTAAGTCATTGAACTCAATTTAGGCCAGTGCAGACTTCCCTGACGCCAGCCTCCTGTGGGAGCCAATGCTGTGCTCTGTTTTCCAAAACACGACTACCAATGTATTATTTAAACGTGATTATTTGATTTTGTAGTGTATTAGTCTCTGTGTGTTTATTCTGTTTTTGTGTGTGTGTGTGTGTGTGTGTTTTACAGGAGCCTGTGTGTTGATGCCCTCATCGAGCTTTCTGATGACAACGCAGACTGGAAGCTGAGCTTCGATGAGTTCCTTAACTGCCTGAAACCTGGCTTCAATCCACCAGAGAAGAGTGAGCTTCGAGTGACATATCATAATTATGCTAAATGAATGCGGACGTGGAGCAGCCCTGGCATTCAATCTAATTGTGGAAATGAGCCTCACTCTTGTCTTGAGGAGTTTGACATCAGATGTTAACGTATCTGAGATAAAGTGAGATAAGGGTCACTGGGCTCTGTGGCACTCCCCTGTCAGAGGGAAATTCAGTACATTTTCAGTTCAGTTCAGTTCAGTCCTTTTATTGGTTTAACTTGCTTTACAGACAGACTCTGGATCTGTGCTGCATTTAAGAACAAGCAGACTCATGTACACAGAGAAATCAAGACTTTTAAGCCTGGAGCTTTGAAAAGAATGATGTTAAATATTTGAAAAGCATTTAAAATAGCTTCTTGGAGTCACTTGCTTTGTGTGAGTGTTGGCTTTTCATCATTGAGTCTTATATGTGTCAGCAAGTGAGTGATGTGCTTTTTACATGAAGCCACTGGAGGATAAATGTCTGTTTTCTTATCTGTGATCTTGTCTAAATAACGTGTGTCGTGTGTTTTTTTTCTGCAGAATGTGCCTTGGAGGATGAGACATATGAGGACGGAGCAGAGACCCAGGTGGAGTGCAACCGCTGTGTCTGCGCATGTGGCAACTGGGTCTGCACTGCGATGACCTGTGCTGGTCAGTCGGAGTACTGGAGATTATTTTCAGTCCGTTCAATTTATTTGAATGTTCTACTGATCAACTCACACATGTATCCCCGGTTTTATTATGTGTCCAGACAAAATTGCGGCTGTGGATGAATCCACAGATGCTGGAGCAGAGATGACTGAGGAGGAGTGGAACCTTCGCGTGGCTGAGCTCAACAAGCACCAGGTCTGCCTTTGCAATCTGGAAATCATTCACGAAAAATGTTATAATTAATCATAGTTCTATCAAAAAACAGGATATGATATCGTTATTATTCCTGAAGGTCATTTTATCAGCAGTATTTACGCATAAAGAACAAAGGATGAAACCAGAGCTCAGGTTGGTTGATATGACCAACACATATTCATTATATAAAAAAAGAAACTGTATTATTTTTGAAGAAAGTTATATCACAATATGGTTTCTTATCACTATCCAGCCCGAACTAGACCACACTACAATTTAAACACTAGTAGTATTTAAGTATTTAATGTGTACAGTATTTCAAAGAGAAAAGGGATGTTTTCTCTAAATTAGGTCGATAAAAACTATCAAATTGAGAGTAGATGGGTCATAATTTTGCTTCCAGTATTTTTAAGTATTCTTAAGAGGAACATTCACAAATGTAAATCAGGCAGTGAAACTGTACCTTTCACGATGTGGATTTCTTGAAATTTTAATTATTCCTGTACTTCCATGGCAGCAAGTAAGCATCAAATTATTTATTTACTTAATACCTCAAAAGTAAGGTAAACTGCTGTACATTTAAAGGGGAATACACATTATTTTTTTTTACATTATGAAGTTGATCTATGTGTCTTGGGAGTGTCTAGATTTTAGGATTGTTGAGTAGTTTTAATTCGGCACTGTTCGGCTTGATTTCGGTCCACACGTCTCCGGAGTACAGCCTCCTACTCCACAGACTACAGCAGCAGCGGTCTGTGATGCCGCTCGCGATCGCCGGCGCTGTCCCTAAATACACCAGACTCCTCTGTTAAATATAGAGATTTCCCTGGTAGTTGTTGGAGATTAACCCATGTTTTTAGGATTGTTAAGTAGTTTTAAGTCATCTACAGTTTGCCACTGTTCGGCTTGATTTGTGTGTGGGACGTCTCTTCCTGTGACGGCACTCTGGCCAATCAGCGGCCGGCAATCATCGCATAGTACTTACTCGGCACGCTTTCGGAACCTCGCCTGAGCAGGTACTAAAAATAGTGCCTGGTACCAGGTACTATGCTAGTGGAAACACTACTTAAACCGTGGCGTGGTGAGGCGAGGCGAGTATAGCCGGTGGAAATGCACCATTAGAATGCAGTCACCATAACCTGACCAGTACCCACATTTATGAGCATCTCTTACTAGAGTCTTCGACTCAACTGCTCATGGCATTGACGCCCAACGTTAGTGAAGAACCTGTATATAATGACACTCTGTTAGCATAAATAATGTACACAAAAAGGGGAGCTCAGTATTATAGTTAGAACATCAAGGACAAATGCTGCCAGTGTTGCGGGAATGTACAAAGTCAATGAAAAGTACAAAGGAGTGCTTCAGATAAATAATTTAGTAGTAATTTGTAATTCATATAAAGTCCCCAAGACATAAATATTACAGAATAAATGTCGGCCTATAATAGTCTACCAGACTGATGAGCAGTCTTAAAATACAATGTATGTATGTGCTGATGCTGTCGATGGCCACACAGGACACTGTCACTGCATACTGCAGTATCTCTTTTCACAATGGTATTGTCTCCCTGGGCAAACAATAGTGATTGTCTCTCCGTGCACCCAGGACAATTACTACAGTCTCTTCTAGAAGATAGTCTCGAACATCCATCTATACATACAAACGCTTTACATCCACATGAAGGTCGCGGGGCTGCTGGAGCCAATCCCAGCTGACTTCTACTACCTAGATCTGAAACCTGGAAAAAAAAGGAAAATCTACTGTCCTAGAACAAAGGTTCCCAACCTCTGGGGGGCCCAGAGCTCCACACGAGGCCATGAAACTATTTGGATTTTAAGGGTTTGGTCATTTTTACATGTAAAATATAGATGACATAGCATTTTATTCATTTGTTTAGGGAAAACAATTTAAGTTCAGGGTTTCCAGCTAAATGACCAGGTTTTACAGATGTAAAAAAAAAAAGCTGAGCAGGAAGAGGAGAATCCTATATTTCTCGAAATGATGGCGGAGTAAATACATTCTCAGAGCAACAGGCAGCATGGACTTTTAAGATGTGTGTATTATAATTACATTTTTTTTGTTTTTATCCAATATAATACACATATTTAAGATGTGGTATACTCCTACTTCTTTTTTGTAAGTGTTGGTGGGTCGTGTGGGGGCCTCATTGTATACAATCGTAACTATATGGCTTGCTCTTTAAGTTAAAGGGTGGGAACCACTGTCTTAGAATATCTACAATGAGTATAAATGTGTATGTGAGAGTATGTGAGTGTGCTTGCTTATAGGCGAGTATGAGAGCATGAGGCTCACAAGTTAGCTTTAGGACTCTGGCTGGAGGCCACGGCTGAGTCAGCAGGGTCACGTAGGCGGCCAACTGATAACAGTTGCATTGCAGCTCTGTGGGTATACATTTAACATGCCCAGGTTTATGCTATAGTCTTTGAGGACCTGGCTGTATAATGATGTGTAGTCAAAAAATATGTGTGCGCATCATTATGTATGCAGAATGTTAATGAACCAATACATCTGTTTTTGTCACTGTTGTAAATATAGGAAACAGTTGAGAAGATGAAGGCGAGCACAAAGGAGGCCTAAATAAGGACGCGATGAGGAAGAGGATGCACACCTTCACCCTTCTTCTATACTTGATTTACCTTGTGGCCATTCGTTGTTGTTAAAATGACTTTTTCCATGTTTCACTGCTATGTTCATTTTACATTTTTAAATTGTTAAAGTGTCTGTGATGTTTGTTTAGATTCAGGGGCTATCGAGGAGTATTATTGGATTCCCGTGTGTTCAAGTACTGTCATGTTTGATTGTATTACTGTGCCCCTACACTAGCAGCAGGGCTATTTTTTACGACAATTCTTATATTTTTGCAGTTACCCTAAAACAAACTGTCATGTTGTCACTGGTTTGGAATGTGGAAGCCACTGTTTGAGAGAGGTGGTGAGGTCAGGAACTCGGAGAATCCAGCTGTTTGCTCGACATCTTGACACCTGGTGCAGCACATTTCCCAGCGTCCTCAGAGGTTTTATGGTCAGGAGGTTGGGTGTAGAAGATGGGATGAGAGGGTAAAGCGACTAGTGATTTCTTTCCGTTTTTTCCATGATTTTGTTGCCATTTAGAACTGACACATGAGGCCACTGCGTGACCGATGCACTTCTGTCTGTCTCTCCTGGGCTTTAGTTTATCACAAGCCTGAACTTTGTTTTGTATCTTAGTGCTAAAGTAATCTTTTTTTCTTTTTTTTTTTCTGCAGAAACCTTTGCTTCTATGTACAGTATGTTATTGATTGGAGTTGGAACTCATCTTGTTCCCATGTTATGCTCAAGCAAGTCTCTCCGGTGCTCTTCAGTCAGACTATTTTTCTCTCCATGTCATATGTTTGTGAGACATTATTGGTCCAACGTTCAGGGTGGGGGGGGGGGGGGGGGGCAGAGAATCTGCAGCCAGGTGAGACCTGATCTGAATATAGCATGGTGAAAATTGAAACCAAAGTCGTGATTATATTTTTGAATGATGTACAAAAATCTCCGGGTAACACATTACTCTGGACCCAGCAACAACACTATACCTGTGCTTTCAAAATCACTCTAACAGCAGGACTAGCCTCACTCTAAACTAAAGTAGCTTAGACGCATCATTACTGGGTGCATATAAAGTGCTTGTGTGTATGTGTGTGTGTGTGTGTGTGTGAGAGAGAGATTTTGTGTGATGCTGAGAGTAGTTTAGTTTGCATAATGTTTTTATTTGTTCAAATCCTGTTTTCTGAATTGGTAGGTTTGACATTAATAATCAGTGCCTTAGACCTGCAAACAGTATAGGTCTCTACCTTTGCCTGCACAAAGGCTAATGTGCCACGTGGCAGTGTGAGAATGAGAGCGCTTTGCTGAAGTTTAGCAGTAAACTATTGTTTTGTGACTCTGTCCCTGATAAACGGCTGTGCGGAAGTTGCATTACTAGATTCAATCTAAACCTCTGTATTCCATTAGAAGTGCAGAGACTGTAAGACTGTAATATGTATGTATGCCAATAAAGTCCATACACCACCAGGAGAGTGTTGTTACAGTGTTGTTGTGTGTGAGTGTGGTTCATCTGTCAAAATGAAAATACTTACAATTGGAAAACTATTTGTTGGACAGATTTTTAGTATTTCAGAAAGCTATCAAACATTAGGTCTCTTGGGGTAATAAGACTCATTTTCTTCATGTACATAAATTGTAGTGACATGTAGCTCCCACAAGTAGACTACTGGTTTGAAAATACCCACAGATTTACTATATTACACTTTTTTGTTTTGTGTGTATTTGTTTATTCATTCAATCTTAAAAATCACGCTGAGCTCAAAACCTATTACCTTGACAAGAAGTGTGTGTCCCTCTTTCTGTATGTAAGGGGCTTTTTGAGGGTTAAGACTTGGTTAATATGGTGTCATATTAGCCATCTAGAAATAAATGTGATAAAAAACTAAGGAATTGGTTATCAGCAAAAAAAAAACCTAGACCTTAAAACTCATCCAGTATCACCAGCTTGTTGAAACTGAAATTTAACTCCATCGACGCCATCTTCCCAGAACATTGAGCTGTCTTGGGGTCAATTCCCAGATCCTGGAATTTTCCTGCCTTCCTTGGTCACTTAAGTTGTCTAAGTGCAAATGTAAATTAAACAGGATTGTATCCTTGGCGAGCAAAATAGTGGAGATACACCACAAAAGCCTCTGAGCCAACTTTACATAGAAAGGAGGAGGAGGAAGAAAGCCAGAACAATCTTGGCTGACAGCTCACATAAACTTTCTGCTCAGTTTGAGCTTCTGAAGTAAGTACTAAGTCCCCTTGGCCAAAGGTTTTTTCAAAAAATCCTCAAAGTCTCAAACGCCATCAGCAGTGACCAACCCACAAGTGCTCTACTTTTTGCTCTTAAAATGTATTGTTATTTTAAATTATTTTATTGTTATTATTTTTTTATCTTGTGTTTGGTGTAATCAGTGTTGTCGTGTGAGAGTTTATGTATGTATGTGCGCGTTTGTGTGTTAAATGAAGTTTCATTGACTAATTGAAGGATAAATTAAAAACAATATTTGGTGCTGTGCTAAGTTTATGTTCTTTTATCTGTAGCATGTACTTCAGTTAATGTGTAAAAGTCCCTTTCTGAAGCTATACTAAAGTTATCTGGTGGCCATGTGTTGTTGAAACGGACTTTTTCCATGTTTCCCTGCTATGTAAATACTTCTTTACACAGGTTAAGAGATTGTGATGGTGTATGTTGCATTCAGGGACTTTCAGGGGGGTATAAAAGGATTCTCTTGTCAACAAACACTGGTCATTGGTTTGGACCAGCTCTGCACAGTACACATACTGTGGAGTACACTTCTTTTCACCCTGGTGCAGTTTAGGGGTCTGAATCCAGTGGGAGGGTCCAAAAAAAGGTCCTGTGCACATCTAAATCTGTGAGGCATTACATAATGTAACTGCAGCGGGAGTTGCATAATCACATGTGGACGCGGCAGCTGTCGTGATGGATCATTATACACGTTTCTGCTTTTCACTGTCAACTTACCACGAACTCACCGCAAATAACTCTCTTTAAAACGACGACGAGTATATGTGAAACAAAAAAAACACAAAAAACCTCTACGATAAACGTATTAATAACTGGCAGTTTTGTAATATGACAGACAGGGTGGTTGACCAATCATTACTCGGGTGGGCGGGACTTGTTTCATGAATCAGCCAATGCCTGAAGTTGGAGGCAGATACTTGTGGCTGCGTCGCTGCTACTTCCACTGTAGTTACATTCTGCTGCATTTGTTTTATCTTAACGTAAAATCATTGAATTTCTACAAGGAGATGCGGTTAAATGTGACGGGCGGGCGCAACCGAGTGTTTCTGTTGACTACGTTGAAAATTGACGGCAACTCCTGGAGCTAACTCGCGGAGTACGGGCGGGGGCACCGAGCCTACAGCCCAAACATTTGCCAGCACTTTGTTTTAAGAGTTTAGTTTCACGATTAAGTTGTCAAAATGGAGACACACGAAGGAGCAGCGGCAGCAACAGGCGGCGGCGTCCTCGACTTTTCCCGGCTCAGTCTGAACACTTTCAGCGCTGTCAGTGTCAGCGACGAGAGGAAAAGAGACACCAGGCAGCTATACTTGAACTACAACCGGCTAGCTTCGCTGCCCTCGTCGGTCAGCGTGTTCTGCAACCTGGAGCTGCTGGACATCAGCAACAACGGACTGTCGTCCATCTGCGAGGGCATCACGCGGCTGAGCAGGCTGAAGACACTCATAGCCAAGAACAACCGCCTGGACGAGTTCTCCCTGCCCAAGCATTTCGGCTCCCTGCAGCTGGAGGTGCTGAACTTCAGCGGAAACAGATTTGAGGAGATCCCGCTGCAGTGTACCAAGCTGCTGCGGCTGCAGTCGCTTTCACTGGGCGGAAACAGACTGAAAAGTATACCAGCGGAGATAGAAAACCTGACCGGGTAGGTAACCACCTACACTTAAAGGTAACACTTGTTATTACAGTACAGTAACAGCATGGTTTTGATAATTCAATTCCCAGTTTGGTGAAGTTGAAATCCACACTCGCTTGGTGATTAATGCAGAAATAAAACGCTATTACCATACTATTTACATATTTTTACTATACATTACTATGAAAATATCTACCCTCAAAATACAGAAATATCTATATTGTAGCTGTTACGTTGTGAAATAGTTTTTAATTTTAGACTATATCTGGTTTTTTTGCTATCATTATGATGTAATTCTACTATAACACAAATAATCAGGCTTTACATTGAAGTTTTTTTTGTGGATTCCATCTATTTTTAATTTATGTTTAATTTAATATCATAAATATAGTACTACCCACTAAATGCAGACCTGTGTGTGTATGTATGTATGTGTATATATATGTGTGTGTGTGTGTGTATATATATATATATATATATATATATACACACACACACACACACACACACACACACACACACACACACACACACACACACAGGTCTGCCACTAGAAATCTTTGGCCCATGTTTGTAGAACCCTTATTACTTAATTCTGTAGCTATTTCATTATTGGTTGACCTTAATTAACTGCTCCTCAACCACACACATAATTGACCAAGAGTCCATTCTTTTCCATAATATCTCCTTTTATATTTTCAAGCACCACATAAACCAACAAACATCAACCTGAACTCAACTCAAGCTGATAATTATTAACAATGATTAAGATTGTTAAAGTCTTTTCCTGATGTTATGAGGTAATCAGGAATGATTAATCATCATTATATACTTACATTGTTGAAAGTAGATAATATATACAATACAAGTAGATAATATATACAATACAATTTGTTGATAAATAATACAACCAATAACTAAAAAATATTATAATACTTGTTAGTTAATAGGTTTTACTTTTCAGGTGATAATAATGAAATAATATTCAGCAGAATAAACTATGCTGAATTATACATGTTAAGTGCAATATCTGTAAAGTTGTATGAGGTCAGTAGAAGTTCATCATTCAGTGTTATCTCTCCAAACACGTGGGGCTGTAGATGAAAAGTCATCCTGACATCTACAAACTCTGCTTTGACACACTTTTCCATTGTTGACATTTAAAGTCCACAAGTCATACATGAGGATCTGACACACTTTTGTAACCTGGCAAGAGGTTTAATGATGTTTGCTCTTAATTTGACGTCTGTCCCTGGTTATCAAGCTCATTTCCAGTCATTTTATCCAGTAAACATTGTGATTCATTGTATAAATGGGATCATTGTGTACTTAAACTGTTCCCGTAACTCTCAGAACTTTCCAAGGGCTGGAATGTAATAGTGTCTTTAAAAAAAAAAAAAAAAAACACATATAAAACAAGTTTATTGTTGTGGAAAAACACAAAACATTGCAGCAAATTAAGGTAGATGTGCTGCTACAATTACATGTGGCAAGAACTGAACACACTGGAGCACAAGGTCTCATTTCAGTTATGTACATGTAGTAACAGCAGAGGGAACATGGAAAATAGGTAAGCAATAAGAATAACTAGGTTTCTATCTTATCATTTCCAACAGTAGCATGTCACAGTGATCAATGTGGGGTCAAAGATCAAACGCCCACCTGCTTAATTTGTTTTCACACATAAACACGCTAGTGTGACTTACTGCCACAGACCATGAGCATGATGAAGGGAGACAATCTTACTGGACATTAATGGACTTTACCCTGCCATTTCTCTAGTGCATAGGTCAGGTAATGTCCGACTGGTGCCAGTAGTGAATAGTGTGACTACAGTAGAGCAGATCACAATGCAGCCAGGGCACAGCATAGGCTGGTTTGTCACTTTTCTCCTGCACCCTGCATTCATGTATCATAAGCTAAGATGCCCCAAAAAATGTAGCGCACATTTTAGCAGAATTATTAAAGATTCAGTTAAAGAAAATGCACATTTATCTATTTTTCCTTCAACTGTTGTAAGCCAAATAATGGGAGTTAGGATAACAAGGCGAGGGCGTGAACAAAGGGCATCAGTAGCTATTGATACTGTATACTGTATAGTGGTGATTCTGCTTCAATTCAATTCTTTATTGTAGCAATATTGGCTTTTTGCACCAGGTGGAAGAACATTGTGTTTCTTTCATCTATCCACACGTTTCTCCTGTTGCCTGCTGTATTTTTAGAATTCAGAATAAGTTATATTTGCACACACACCAATTAGTGGTAGTGAATGTGACAGTTGCATTTAACTCTTCCCTGTTGCACACCAGTTGTGAACACACACAAGCTGGGTGCATTAGCAGGGGGAAGCACTTCTCTTTACTTGGGGTGATTGGGTGCCTTGCTCGGCGGCACATCAGCCCTTAAACTGTCCTGGGATTTGAATCGGCGACTTTCCAGTCCTTTCCTCATGGACATGGGCTGCCATAGTATTTAATTTTTCCAGTACGGTGAAATCATTTCACGTTGCAGACATATCATGAGTTCCAAACATCCTCTTTTATTTGGTGAAACCGTTTCCATGCCCTCATTTGCATCTAATTTTAACTGATATGCCAACTTTACCACCTGACTCAACTTAAATGCAATATTTATACATTGTGTATCCACTCAGGTATTTTTATGTGCAAATTGAAAATGTGCATCAAAACAGCCTGATGGAAATTCACCCAATGTACTACTTCAAGTAACACTTTAAATAGACAAACTCATTTTTCACTGAGAGTTAAAGATAGATTCTCACAGCCCCTCTTTGCCCTGTGCGTTTTCTCTCTCGCTCTTTCTCACACAGCCCACTCTGTGAATAGTCCCTCCTTTGTGCCAACTCTGAATAAAAAAAGTCACTTTTGGCATCGGTGTATGGCTCTTAATGTTTTCTCCTCCATCCCAGATTACCGTAATAATGAAGAAGAATTTTCAACGGCTTATCCTGAGGAGTTGTAAAGACAGACTGGACCCAAAACATGTGCAAAACAGACTATATGTAAGGAAACACAGCGATAGCCGAACTGTTCGACCCCAGTTGGGAGCCATGCATTTAATATTGAGTATTGTTTATAATATTTCCGGACATTAAACGGTTCTGCTGAAGGGCAAAAGGAGATCAAGAAGAAATACAGTAGCTATAACTGATGAAAAGAGGCTAAGTGTCAGTGCATCTTTCATTTATTTATTTGTCACAGAGATATTTGCAGTGGAGCGCTTATATAACCTTATATAACCTTATATAACCACCTTATGTATATTTAGTAACAGCCCCCAGCCCCTGGTCAGCATTGCCACAAATGGTGTGGAATTCTGGGAAACAGTCCAGTAAACAACTCAAACAATCTCTACCAGTGTAGGCTCAAGTCTGGACTAAGTATAAATGGGCTTTATTGGAGAAAAAAAAACCCTGACGGTCAGCTTAAAACACTCTTAAACATACAGTGTCAAGAGGAAAACACTGCTGAGTCTTTTTGTTTGCACATCCTCATTTCAGACCCTCTGATATGCTGTAACATTTATGGAGCAGGAGGTTCTATTTCCTTTTATAAAATAGTTATTTATTTAACTCACTCAAACGTCTGTTGATGTTTAAGCCATCGTTGTTTATCTTTCACCTTGTGTGTGGGACAGTTGTCCTGCAATTTCAGCCAAGTTTTCAAGCGGGGTTTGTGTCCTCATGCCTTTTTTCTGCTTTGTTGCAGAAACGCCTCAATTATTAGCAAAGTAAATGTTGTTAGTATTTTTAATTCACATTTTATTTACCTTTTGCTACTATGGAAACACCTACAACAATGGTTGTATGCGTAGTATTTCCCTTATTTGCCTTAGTGACCATAGTCTAGTGATCATGATGTTCGTTTTGTCTGGAAAGTGACAACAGTATACTATATTTCATAAAATATAACCCTGCTTTGATTACATACAGGTGACCTTCTACCTATTAAACACTTTCCTCCAAAAAATACATCCTTTCTCATTTTAAGGTGTGACATGATTTAAGTAAATGTAAATGATGGCTGCTTTAGTTTCAGGGTCCTTGGTGTGCACTGAATCACTTTCATAGTGATTAATGGGCCACTTTGCATCCATTTTCACTTGGACTTTCAAGGACTTTTCTCTTTGTTCGTGTCTGAAGACTTATTTTGAATGCAAAAACATCAACGGCTGAATACAATGAAAACCTTTGGCGGTGGCGGCTATGTTTTTGCTTACTTGTGGAAACTGTTATATTGTCCTCGATATGCTCCATAAACCACTGTTATCTCTGGTGGCTGATTTGTGTCACTGTGTCGGTGATAAGGGTGTGCAGACTCTGAATGTCTTTATTCCTGTCACAGAAGATCTCACTTGGTGCTCAGCCACCAAGGACAGTATAATGGCTTGCAGTCACTGTGTCATCACTTCTCGCAGACAGGTGGCCTGTCCGCTTACTTTCGCTGACCAACCATCCATTGCTTTCTTCCGGGTCTCTCTGGTTCACTTGCTATCACTTCATACCTGTGTGCTCGACACCTGTATTAACTCACCAGGTTTAAGTAGCACAAACATAAATCACTTGTACTTCCAACCAAAAACATGCATCATCTATTATATCTCAATATTAACTTAATGTACACTTTTGTACACTTTTCTCTGTGGGGGTGATAGCTAGGTGATGTCTGGGTTCATTCTCGTTTTCTTGTAGTGTCTGTTCACTCCTGTGTACTTAATCCTTTCCATTCACTCCTTGGCATCAAACTATGTATCTGTAGCTCCCCCTTGTGGTGTGTAATAGTTTTAAACTCCAGGTCACACTGCTTGGTTGGCCTTAGATGACATTCATTACAGTACTGTGATGCATTGCATTAGACGATTGCTGTGCAATTGTCTATTGTATTGTGTGTTTTCTGGTCAAATGTAACATCTTAACTCACTAAAATGGTAACACGCTCACCACAACACTGAGAGTTCTAGAAATTTAACCTCTAAGGAATCAATAGCTAGTGTAACATCACTCTTTATATGTGTTTATACTGCACAGAACTGTTGTGTCTGTCTCTAATGTTTACAGGACTTTACCACGAGTCACAAATATGTCACTAATACACTATACATACATGTACTTAGAATCTGTTTAAGTGTCTTATCAGCTCATAAAGGGAAGAAAAAAAACATACTGTTACAACACTCATTTTGCGACACATTAAAACACATTTAAAATAAATGAAACTTGGAATATGAAAAGTGAGTTCAACCCACGAATGAATTTGACCCAAATGGCGATATTCTTTTAGAATGAAAAAAACCCTTCTCTGCCTCTCTTCCTGGACAGTCTCGAGCTGCTGTATCTGGGCGGAAACCTCATCACAGCCATCCCTCCTGAAGTGGCTAACCTGCCCTACCTCAGCTATCTGGTCCTGTGTGACAACCGCATTCAAGGTGTGCCACCAGAGCTCACCAGGTAACAGCCGAAGTGTCTGTGTGTGTATATGTACTGTTTATAAACCGTCTGAGATTGTCAGAAAACTGAGAATTGTAATTGTATGTGAAATAAAAGTATCTCTCTCTCTCTCTCTCTCTCTATTTCTAGGCTGCACTCGCTGCGATCTTTAAGTCTTCACAACAACCTGCTTACTTACCTGCCAAGGGAAATCCTTAGCCTGGTGCACCTGCAGGAGCTCAGCCTCCGAGGAAATCCACTGGTGGTGCGCTTCGTCAAGGAGATGACTTACGACCCCCCCTCTCTGCTAGAATTGGCAGGGCGTACAGTCAAGAGTCGTAATATTCCCTATTATCCCTGTGACCTGCCTTCAAATTTGCTGCGATACCTGGACTTGGCCAGCAAGTGTCCCAACCCCAAGTGTGCCGGTAGGACGACTATATGAGCCGTTTGTAGACCAGAACATACTGTATAAATAATAAATAACAAAAAAGGCAAAGAGTTAAGTATCTTTTAAATATAAACGGATTGTGACCATTGTCAAATTGGTTCATACAATGCTGATAAAGCCTAGTAATTCCACATGACTATCTCTGAGTTTCTCGTCTAGCAATGTTTAGATCTAGATTCCCACACTTTACATTGGATATTGATTTGTTTCATGTCAAGTCATTTACTGTAGAGGCAATATCAACGTTGTGCTAGTAAAGTGAGATGACTGCAAACAGGTCGGGAGTTTTCATAGAAAGCACAAAGACACAGCCATGAAAAATCTCAGAAGTGAACAACACTTCACAACACTGTTGTGAACAACAATTCTGCTGCTGATACAGCCCTTGTCCACTCCACACTGCTGGTATATACACACTAGTGCTTCCTCAGTCAGGTCTGATAGTTTTGCTTGACAGAGCTTGATTTCAGATGAAGGACGCAGCAAACAAATGATGTTACATTGTTTCTGTTCATGAAGATCAAACAGGCAGAAAATTAACCACACAATAAAGATCACTTACACACTGCAACTTAAACACTCTATATCATAATGTACCTTTTTCTTTTTCCTGTAAATGACCTGGTGTCTGCTCTCTTGTATCTTGTGACCACTTGTTGACCTCCAGGATGAACTACTGTACTTCTCTTTTGTGTTACTGTTTTCTGCCTAATTTGCTGACCTGAATAGTGTATAGTTGATTACCCAGAACAATACAAGTCACTGACCTCTCCCTTTTTTTGCAATATTCTCCAGGCGTCTACTTTGACTCATGTGTCCGCCAAATCAAATTTGTGGACTTCTGTGGAAAGTATCGGCTGCCTCTCATGCACTACCTGTGCTCCCCAGAGTGCACCTCTCCCTGCAGCTCCAACCCCCAGAGTGACGCTGACTCGGAGGATGAGAACAGCGTGCCCGTTGACCGCCTGCAGAGGGTGCTTTTGGGATAGAATGACATAACATTCTTATCCCTGATTGTAGACAGTGAAATCAGAAAGTATTCTCACCCCTTTTTAAATGTGCAATATGTAAAATTGTGCATGCACACTGTATCAGGAAACACACATTGCATACATAAACAAATAGTAGAGTACTAATGTTGACTTGGCTAATGAGTGTGACATTACACAGTCTGTGTTCTGGTAGCCGGTCCAGCTATTGCATTTGAGTACTGCAGGAAACTTCAGACCCTGTATATAGATATGCTGCGTTTAAATGCTGTTGTTTGCTGTGTTAATGAGAGGAGCCCATTTGAACACTCCCCCCCCTCGCCATTTTCACGACCCGTTAAGTCTTAGGTTTTCTTAAAACATGAGGGTTCAGGATGTCCTGTTTAATACAATTTCATGTGTCGCACTCAAATGCAGCAATCGGACACAGTCGGTTAAATCATCCAACTGTAGACGACTCTTTGAATTTACTTCCAAAGAAAGCTAAGAAGGCTTCAAACAAAGAGAGAGAAGATTTCAGACTAACTTGATACATATACAGTATTATACGTATTATGTTATGTGTCTTTTGGCATGATGGCTTACTGGCTTTAGCTTGACTTTGGTCTGACGTGTGCTCAACTGCAACCTCTAGTGTCTCTCTAGTATTGCATGTTGGACCTTTTCATTCTTTGTTATCTTGCTGCCTGGGGCCGTTTTTTTTGTTTTTTTTGTTTTTCCAATCCCAAATCAATGTCCCATGAAAGCATAAATTGGGTTGTGTTTAGGGTAACATATTTCCTTGCCCCATGTTGTAGTGTAACATCGTGGATGTTTTCTCACCACTAAAGTCTCTGGTACAGAGTTGTAACAGCTTTATGGATGAAAAGGTCCCAGTTGTTCCAACTGTCTTCCTTTTAAGGATTAGAGACACTGCTTTTACTCTTGAGAACTTTCAATGAAGCAGAATTTCCTGTGTTTTTTGACACAATCCTCAAGGCATGTTTTTTTTTTTTTTTTTTTTTTTTTTGCTCTGATATGCATTATCAGCTGTCCAATTTAAAACAGATGGACTCCAGACAAGGAGTAGAAACCCCAACTATGATAATCAGAAACTTTCATAAGGCTGCAACATAACAAAAAAAATGTGGCTGAAAGCAAGGGGTCTGAATTCTTTCTGAATGTACTGACATAGTTATACATATAGCCTCTTAAACTCACAGTTGGTGAGCAAGGGATCCCTACTATTAGTGCTCAGACAAAAGACTGTTGTGATTTGTTTACTCACATCACTACACGTAACATAAGTGAAAGACTATCTTCTCTTCTGTCTGTGCAAATCCATTCCACACTCATGACTCTGTCAAAGTGTTGGTCTCATGCTGGAGCATAGGAGGGCAGTTTAACTCTTATTTGGACTGTGAACTCTGAAGGAGGATTCATTTCCTTTCCAAAAAAACAAAAAACACACTTTATCTTAAATACTACATTTTTGTAACCTTTAAGCACATATTAAGTCTGTTTTATCTTTTAAGTTTGGAAATGAACAGTGTTATATTTTTGTCCAACTACTGAAAACGCACAGCAGGCTTTGATTTGTAGTTCTTTGATCAAGTCGACATCAAAGCTGCTAAAAAAAAAAAGACTGGGATTTCTGTCAACAGAAACAGTAACTCTTCTTACACTTCAGTACTGTGAGGTAACCTTGTGTGTGTGTGTGTGTGGTGCTTTTAAGCTGTCCCGCACAATATTGAAACATCAAGGTTCATCAGGACACCAACCTTGATTTCTTTTTATCTTTTTTCCCGCTTATTCAACTCTTATTCTTTTTTTATTTTTTTTTTATTTGATAAATTAACCCAGATCAGGGGTTATGTGTGCATGTGGAAGAATGCTTGTCCAGGCTTACTCACAGGAAATGGATGTGGGGTGGACCAGGGAAACTATTCACCGTGTTCGCACAGAAACAATAGCTATTCAGCAAAACACAGTGGCAGCCTTCATGTTTGTGTTCAGGGCTGCAGGTTTTCTCCGGACATAAACACATGCTCTATGTACATGTGAGAGAATGAAGCCTACAGTCAGTCAGAAGTATTTTTTTGAGGCAGAAACTCGTCTATGGCGTTCCTGTGCGTGGTTACATCACTGCTTTGTCCATTGGGTTGTTTTTTGGAGCAACCTCCATTACTGAGGAGGAGGAGGGGGGGGGAAGGAACGCTCCTCAATGTTACAGTAGTATTGATACATGAGCATCAAAGTGCCTTACTAATGATGATAGCTTACACAGAGAAATGAAGAAATGTGATTATATATGCACCCTGAAATGTGACATCATTAATATTCTGCTTTATAAAGTCCTTTTGTAAGTGATTGTGTACTCATAAGGATAACAGACTAAAGAGAGGAAAAAAAAAGTAATGTTTTATAACAAAATGAACTTTTATACAAATCCCTTTTCTAATGTATTTAAATGTCCTGCAGAGTAGTTGGCACTTGACAGATGTACCTTTCAGATCATGTATGTAGACTGTACAGTATATGTAACATTAATAAAGTCTAATTGTAACAACTTAACAACGGTTTTGTGCTGTGAGTAAATGCTGCTGTGTAGAGCAGTTGTTTTTCCATTTTAATGGCAGCTGCTTTGATAAAGCCTCCCATGTTTCATTTGCATATGAAGCTGAATTCTTTTTCATCGTTGAATACTGAGACCTTCTCTGCAACCCCAGACCCAAGAGATGCCAGGGTGAGTGCATTCTGATTCACATTCTCTGCTAATTTGTTAAACGTCACCTGCCAAGAACCACATACTACTTTGTTAATCTTCCTTTATCTCTTTTCACACTTTCTTCTCCTTTCTCATTCACATCCCCGTTCCTCAAAGCCTGTCTGGCACGAACGATACTTTGAACTTCGCACCGTTTGTGGATTTTGAATGGTCTTTAATGAAGTCACAGCGGGGCTCCTGTGTTGATGTGGCATGTCCCTTCTCCCTTATTTTAACTCTTGCAGACACGTGCAACAGCAGGCACACCGAGGACAGATTGTGTAGATTGTGTTACACCTAAGGCTTCTGTGCACACGAGCAAGCACACACTCCTGTATGCTTCCCATAAGTCCAGGATATTGTCACTACATTGCACCCTGATGAGCTTTAAGTTGAATTTGGGGAAAAAAACAAAACAAAAACAGGGTTTGAACTCACCAATGGAAGATAATAGCCCTTGTTAAGTCATCTTCAACAGGTTAATGAGTCTATGTGCTTTCATTTACACGTTATGTGTGGTTGCCATCGTTGTACATGTCTTGATTTTAAATCCATGTAAGATATACACTCACTGGCCACTGTATTAGGTACAGAGGAAAGTTTCAGGCTACCGTAGCCCATCTGTTTCAAAGTTGAACATGTTCTACATCAAAACATGGTCTCCTTCATACTTCAACAACTAGGTTTTTACAGTTACTGTTGCCTTTTTATCATTTGAAACCACTTTGGCCATTCTCCTCTGTCTTCTGGCATCAGCAAAGCATTTTTGCTGAGAGAACTGCTGCTCACTAGATATTTTTCTCTTTTTTCCGGTCATTCTCTGTAAACCCTGGAAATGGTTGTGTATGAAAATCCTAGTAGATCAGCAGTTTCTGAAAGACTTGGACCAAATATCACCGTTTTTCTTCATTCTTGTGCTTTGTTTAAAGGAATACTTCACCGATTTGCATTTAGCTTTGTATTACTAGAATAGGGGTGGTACTTTTGAAAAAAGTGCCCACCAGTGACACTTGGTCTGAAATCTGTGAAGTATTCCTTTAAGCATAAGTAGCTTGTCTTGACCATGTCTGCTGAGTTAGGGCCTGTTTATAGCTGCTGAATTTGATTGTGTATGCCTTCACAGAAATACATACAGTTACCACATTAATAATTGGATCAAAGAGCAAAGGGCTTTTTGATATTATAATCCTCTTATCACGCTCAGAGACGTACCAGTCCAAAGTTAATCGGCATGAATTAACATTTATGCCAGACCTCGCACGCGAGATTCAAACCTTCTGTCAGACTGAGCCTTTGCACACGACAGCCACACACTGCAAACACCCTCACGGCACTGCTAATTAATCTCATGAAGAAATCCTGGTTGGAGTTGCTCTAATGGAGGTGAGATGGCGGTCAAATATTCATCCACTGCAGGGAAAGTGTGTTAGATTACCATGGTTTCTTACTTATAATTACGTTATGCTCTTACTAACTCACAAAATGAATTAAAGTTGCATTCAAAGTTTTATAATATTAAAGGGGTGGTTTAAACGTGTGGTTGTATGTGGTGTTGACACATTATCAACACTGATTTACTGCTGTTTTCGTAAACTAGCGTGGGACCTGGACTCTAGTTATCACTGAAAACATGGCTTCCAGAATGGACAGAAGATCTGTTGGACCTTGTTGACACTGACAGCAAGTGTCTGGGTCCCAGGCTGGTTCAGGGACATAGCAGCACGCTCTGCACAAACACTTTTGATAGTGTGTCTATAGCTCATACAACCACACTTCAAAATACCTCAACCATCTCTTTCAATTGCATATAATCATTATGAACAACTCAATTTATAGACTACCTTTTTCCATCACCAAACAAGTTATCTGTCTGTTTTTGCATCCTCAGTTGCCATCTTTCTTTTCACCCCGTGTGTGGGGACGCCGATGCTTTGGTCAGCTTTCAGTAGAAACACCATGTCTGCTGAGGAGATTTAATCCAGGTCCATGGCAACACTGCAGGACGAGCTGCAGATCCAGAGCGGGAATTGTCTCGGGGCATGTGAGTGGACAAACCTGGACATGTCAACAGGGGGAGGGTCCAGTTGCTCTGGCAAGGACTGTGTTTGGGTCGGAGATGCTTCACACACACACACACACAGAGCAACGCAATGCAATTCCACGCACAATTTATTTGTTAATAAGTGTGAATAAGTGAATTTATGGTAAACAAGAGTCTTATGAAGGTTTTACATCCGTGCAAGTGACACAGAAGGTGACATAACAATATTTGTGAACTGTGTTCAGATATTGAGTCACAGGTGTAAATGCCTCCCTGTCAAACCTCCAGCTACTTTATGTGACTCATATGCTTGTCCAAACACCTGTATTTGTTAATTATAACATGTTAATGTTTGAACTGATCCCTGGTAACCTCAGTAGAGTGACATGTGTCCAGTTTCTGCCAGCTCCTCCTCTTTGACTCCTGCTTTTTGAGTTACAGATAAAATATTTAGGATCCTTGTAATTTAAGCTCAGCTGAAGTCCACCTGCTGCTGGTGCAGACCACGTCTTGAACCTGATCTTGAGAGAAACCTGAGAGGGATTGCCACGTGTTGGGTGTAACAGAGCTGGCAACAGTGAAACAGTGCTTCAGTCGGGTGCTAACGCTGTGTCATTTGATCTCGACACAAAAGCGAAAATGTTTTTTTCTGTTTCTTTTTCGGTGCCACAGACCTTTTGCTGTGGTTATTGCCTCTGGCCTTCTAGTGTGGTTGTTACAGTCTGCGTTTCTATTTGTAACCCCTAACCCTATAAAGTGTTAGTTTTTAAATACACATATTTGTCAAAAGTTTGGTTAAGCATGCAGCCTGCAGAGGTACAAACTATCTTCAATGAGAATTAGTACACACTGACCTTGTCAGGACCGGAAGTCCACATGGAGACCAAAACCTGGTCCTAATGAGGGAGAACCTCATTACTGAGGGCACAAATTTTTTCTACCCTTTAGTGTCCTTTAACATTCTTACCTCATTTATTTACTTACTTATTTTAACTACTGATTGACTTATCTATTTCATTAAACTGTCTCTATTACTATTTATGTTTTTAATTTATCTTTTACCTTCTTTTACCTCCTGTTTATATCACCCATTAGTATTTCAGTCTCCACTGTTTTCCCTCGCGGCTGTTTTGTGAGCATTTCCTCACTTCCTCTCTTCTTTTCCCTCACTTATTCATGTGTGTTGCTTTCTTTGATTATGCTTTTATCCTGTGAAGCACTTGCCTTGCATGAAAAGTCAATTGATTGTTAAAACTCCAAAAAATGCTTAGTCTGTCCGTTAAAGACATGGTGGTCCAACATGGCGGCCTGTGTAGAGAAGACCCAACCCTGATGTAAATAGAAAGTGCGATTTTTAGGGGTTGAGATGGTCATCGATAACTATCTGCATATTATCATCTTCTCTTTTAGAAATCCCTGTGAGTGTGTGAGTGTGTTTCCCCACACACAGCTGTGGAGACACTCCCTCGGCAGGAATGACGTGTTTGGAGGCTCACACTGTAAATCTCTGTGACGTCTTAATAACACCTTCATGTTTCTTATTCCAGGCAGAACAAATGCAGAGGTTTTTCTCTCTGCTGACTGACTGACTGACTGACTGGCTCTGCTGCTGTCAGAGAAACCAGTCTCTCTTGTCATTCCCAGGCTCACACACACACACACACACACACACACACACACACGCAGCTATGACTGCTTTTGAACTCAACAAAGCAAAACAGAGTTGATGTGTGTTTCTCTTTCCATTTAAACAAGTGCTGTTATTCCCTGTGTTTGTTTGCACAGAGTGAGACGCCCTGTCCCCTACACACGCCACCCAGTCCCCTGTGGCCCTGCAAAAGAGATGCACCCACACACCTGCACAGACAGACAGACAGACAGACAGACAGACAGGCAGATATTTATTCATATATTAAGATGAAAATTGTATTCATTTATTAATTGTGTTTTGTGTCAGGTTTTGTGTTGTTGGCACAGAGGCAGGGAGATGAAAACAGAAGAAACAGATGTACATATTTTTGTTTAGCAATTTTACTTTTTATGTAAAATTGAGATGGTTGTAGTTTTATGTTTGCTGCATGGGAGAAAGAAGGAACCTAACAAACAAAGAAATAGGTTGTGTTTCTTTGTGAGTCGATTGTGATTGTCCTTGTTGTGATTGCTTTATGTTTGTTGTTGGGGTTATTAATTGTAAATGGAGCTCTCTCTCTCTCTCCCTCTCTCTCTCTCCTCTCTCTCCTCTCTCTCCATTTACACAATACACACACACACACACACACCTCCCTCTCTCTCTCACTCCATGCTCACGTGAAGTCTCTCTCTCTCTGTCACTGGCGATCATTCCCCTCGGGTGGTGTACGTGTGTAGTGTAGTGTGTGTATGTGTGTGTGTGTGTGTGGATTGACACTTTGACAGATCAGTGTCAGCTCGTGTAGTTATGGGAGTTGATCTGCAGCGATGTTAGACAACACAGAGCTTTTGACTTTCATCAAAACGTCTGCGCTTTTTACGCGATGGAGTTTGGAGCGGAGAGAGGCGACGGGAGCCACCGCGCGCTTTGGACACCGAGGTTTGCGCTTTTAATTTCTGTCTCTTATATGAACTCTTTCCTTAATAATCTTGTTTTTTTTTTCTCTCAGCACTTTATTCTCATGCAGTTATTCCCATTATTACTCTGATAGAGTATTTAACCTCTTTGCAAATGGATGCAGCTCTGAGTGAGCACATGTTTTTACGCACCTTTCCACCCAAAAATGAACTGTTCCGTTACCGGTGGCAAACATTCAAACTGTCAGATGATATACGTAAGTCCTGGCTTTATTTAAATATGATGTTACAGTAGTAGGCTCCAAGCCACTAACATATCATTCTCCAGTTAATTCAGTCATCTCTAGAATGTTCTTTGTGACTACGAAAGGCTATTACTACAACAACAACAACAACTACTACTACTAGTAACAACAACGATAATAGTAATAATTAGTATACCGCAAACTTTAAAAACATAAAACAATCTGATCTGTTTCCCCATTCTCAAAATGACAAAGTTCTTAAACGGGGACAATCTTTACTGACTTGCTCCTGTCATAAAGGAGCAAAGAAACCAAAGCATATTAATACTGAAGAAGCTGAAGTCATTTCACTTAACTTAATAACTCAATCAGTTATTATTATCAAAAGAATTGATGATTGTCTATAAATGTGGACTGTTGTTTGGCTCATGTGGTTCAGCGTTAGTGCTGCTCCCTCAGCTCTGTTCTTGATAAGAGTGTGACACAGTGACCACTTTAAAGAATCAGGCTGTATCTAAAGTGGATGTGCGTGCGTTGGGCCTGTGGTGGGCTTTCAGGGTCAGTAAATTGCATTCTAACGCAGCTTAAAGAATAAACTTATAAACGGATTACCGACAGAGGAGGAATGTTCATGAAGCCAATATTGGCCCCTGAATCAGGCTTTACATCTGGCAGAGCCCGCTCCTCTAATCTTAAAAGAGAAGCAGAGAGATTGACAGGACAATGCATGGGTTTAACTCTTTTTTTTTTGTTGTTGTTTAAAGTTTGAAGGTACAGACCCAAACCTCAGGTCTGCATGTTGGAGCTCAGAGGCTTGTTAGGAAAAGTTGAAATATAAAAAAAAAAGTGAAAGCTAAACTCCACACCATGTAGACCCACCCAATATTTTAGTAAGACATTCAAGGCCACAGATAGCTCAGGTATTACGTGCGGTTGCTTTGGAACGTTAAATACACTCCTCATGTTGATTCTAAAACTGTCAAAACAGGTCTATAAAGCCAAAGTCGGCCTCTGTGCGAGTGGCTGCACTGTGACCCCCCTCCCAAGCTAGATGTTGGCCGACCTTTGTTGACCTCTGTGGGGTTTCTCCTGAGCTGAAATCTATGGATGAAGGTTTTTTGAAAAACTGGCGGAAATGCCTCTCTCTGTCGGCCTTTTCCTGCGGGAAGCAGCAGAACTGTGATCTAAAATTGGACAGTGACGAAAGGACAGGGACAGGAACTGCAGACATTTCCCACACATGCTTCGCTGAGGTCTTCATTGTTCTCTTAACACCATTAATTATTGCAAGTAAATCACCTTGGGCTTCACTTAACAGACCTATTCAAGGCACTTCAAAGATATAAACCCGTAGTATACTTATATCTTTGATTTTTGAGCCACAGCCACACTTTTCAATCATTATGACTGCTAATTAAAAATGACTTTGTTGAAATAAATCCTATGTAAGTCTGCTGTAAAACTGATATTTGCCCCAAAACCTTGTTTGAGTGAGGCAACTTACATTGATATTTATTATAGTTTAAAACCACAATATTTTATATCGTTAAAATAAATATTGTTTCCTTAATGTGTTAATTTTTGCAGTTAAGCAAATTTTCATAGATTTTACCATTTACGACATACGACAGTTTGGGCCATTTTGGGGTAAGGTTTTGTACATAATCTGTAAATGTAATGAATTAATAAATAAGACATAAAACTTTTTTTTTAACAAAATATTTATCACTCTCCTAAAATTGCAATAGCAACTCCTGTGCTTAATAATAATAATAATAATAATAATAATAATAATAATAATAATAAAAAATATATTATTATTATAATATTTATCATCACTTTTCCTAACATTTTGGATACATGTTTTTGTTGATTATTAAAGTGATATGTTAAAATTAGTGTAAGAACTATTCTTAAATTCTGGTTGTTTAAGAACCCATCACCTAATTTGCAACACAGCGCTTAAGGTTATCTTAGTCATGGTACAGACAGTGACACAGCGTGATTCCTAATCACATGCTTTTCACATAGACACTTACCTGTCTGCAAACGCTGTATCAATACAAGTGGACTCACAACATCAGGAGCCTGAGTCACGGCAGCGTTCGCACTGATCTGACTCTCAGTCTAGAGTCGATACAGCCCAGAGCATCAGGTGATCCCGTGCCGCGCCGCACAATAAAACCTCTAACATGTCAGTGCAGCACAGGTAACCTCATAAATACCTATGGCAAGAAGTGACAAACAGTTGTTTGGTGATCTTTTCCAAACTTTATGGAGATAAATAATAATAGCTGCAGATTGTGAGGCCCACGGTGAAACTGTGAGTGTGCAGCATGTCGTCCCAGTCTCTCTCTGTCTTGTGCACAGATGTGTCACAGCAGAGTGTGAGTGTGTGTTGTTCTGGTGCACCCTCCGCGATGACGTAGTTGCTGTGGAAACTGAGGATAAGCAGAAACACAGAGACTTCCTGTCACACAGCCCATGTGCTGGCAACTTCATTTGTTTTGTGGCGGGGAAACATTAACACATAATCATTCTCACCTTAATTTAATTCTATTTATAGTGTCAACTTGTGCCTGTGGTACATTTCCCTGTTGGTTTAATATAAATGTCTTGCAAAATGACTTCTTAAGAGTTTTCTGTGAGAGCACCACACTGTGGTGGCTACAAGTCTTGCAACACTAACGTGCAATATAGAGCTGGAAGTAGAAGCAGGACTTCATTTGTGCATCTCTAGTGCCTCATTTTATGAATCTCATCACAACCTTTGTGTGTGTGTTGTTTTTGTTCCTCAGGATGTGTGTGTAAACGTGGACAGACTGGGGTCAATCATGGAGCCTGAGCTGAACTGCAGCTCCCACTGTGATTCCCCTCTTTGCTTCATCCACTCAGGAGTCAACAGGCAGGAGGGCCTCGAAGTGCTGCAGAGGCTATGCACTGTCAGCATGGTAACCTGTCTGTCTGTCTGTCTATTTATCTCTCTCTCTCTCTCTCTCTCTCTCTCTCTCTCTATATATATATATATATATATATATATATATATATATATATAAATAATGTAAAATATAATACAAATCTAACATTTCTGGATCTGCTTCAGTTTAAAACAGCTCAAATAATATTTAAAGCAAGAAATAATTTACTTAATAAAATAAAGATCTATCTATCTATCTATCTATCTATCTATCTATCTTTCTTACAAAGTTGCAGCTGTAAAGCATCTGCTTCAAGGCTCAATGTGTTGTGCATTATGCTCTTCTGCATACCTTCGCCTGAAACGAGTTGAGCTCATGCCTCGCCTGGCTTTCTATTACCTCAAACCAGTCTTGGCATTCTCCTTTGACATCGACTCGGCCTTTTCTCCCAGAGAACTGCTGCTCACTACATATTTTCTGGTTTTCGGGATGGAGATGAACGCGTGAGAAAATCCTAGTACATCACCAGGTTCTCAAATACTCAGACCAGCCCGTCTTCTGGTCTTCACTTCTTTCACCATACCACTTTCGGCAAATCGTCTTGACCATGTCTACATTGCTGGAATCGAATTGATATTTATTTATAGTTGCATAAACAAACCGTTGAATCATTGTTCCTAATAAAGGGGCCAGTGTGTGTAGATATTTTAGTTGACTATCTACAGTAGTCTGTAATTATTTGAAACCCTGCTGTTACAATATGTGTTACAATAGTATTGAGTACACCTGACGCTTTTAAAGTACTTTTCAAGTGTTTTGTGTTTACTGTTCAATTGATGCTGATGAACTCGTGGCATGCAAACAAAAACACAGAGGACATGCATGTGGTTGGTTCAGTCACAGAGATCTGGGAATGTTATTGGGGAGGACCAGTGAAGCTATGTTTAGCATCATCTCAGTGGTAAGTAGAGATCACCAACATGGCATGTCGTGGCACAAGAAAAAATAGAACCTGAAGTAGCAGTGACACCATGTCAAGCCACTCAGACGCTCTTCTCCTCTCCGTGCTACACTCCATGAAAACAAGGTGAGTTATCTCTTTCAATGTTTTATCATGTTAACTTATGAATGTGTCTGTCCTAAAGTGTAGTGATCATGTTTACCTAAGGGGACACTAACAGAGATGTGCTGTGTTTGATTTTAATATGATAATGGCTTATGAGACAAGATAACTTTCTAATGCACTATTTTATTTTATTTTAGTATAATGTCCAAACAGTCCTTCTTTGTAGTTGTATGTTTTGTGTGGCTGACAACAAATATTTAACTCCATACATGAAAAGGAACAGAGACAACATATTCCCTAAAATCCCACCTGCTTTTCTTTTTCAGTTATGGCTGCTGCTGCTGCTGGCACTGTGCTGTCAAAGGAGCACTTTCTTTGCCCAATCTGTCTGGATTTGTTCAACCAGCCCGTCTCCACTCCTTGTGGACACAACTTCTGCAGGGAGTGCATACAAGGATACTGGCAGAGTGCTAAGTTGTCGCAGTGCCCCGTGTGCAAGCAGAAATTCTCCAAGAGGCCTGAGCTCAAGGTTAACACCTTAATCTCTGAGGTGGCCTCTCTGTTCAAGGAGTCACTGGAGAAAAGAGATAAAGGTGAAGAGGAGCAGCGTTCAGGCCAGGAAGGAAACGTTTCATGTGATGTGTGTGCTGCGGAAAGAGTCGAGGCTTTTAAATCCTGTCTCGACTGTTTGGCCTCTTTCTGTGAGACTCATCTGGAGCCCCATCATATGCTGGGCACTTTCAAAAAGCACCGCTTGATTAATCCCACAATGAACATGCACGACAGAGTGTGTACGAAGCACGAGAAACTCCTGAAGCTGTTTTGCGACACCGACCAGACATATGTGTGCCAGCTCTGCGTCGAGAGAGACCACGAGGCTCATCGCGCCGTTCCTATCGAGGAGGAGAGCCGTGGCAAGAGAGCTCAAATTGGAAAGATATGCAAAGAGGTGGAAAAAACGATCCACCGTCGATGGCAGAAAATCTGCAAGATTGATGAAAGTGTGAAGCTCAGCAGGGGAAACTCGGAAAGAGAGACTGAGGAGAGTTTGCAGGTTTTCACCAAACTGCTGCACCTTATCCAGAGAGGCCAAGCTGAGGTGGCGGAGCTGATCAGTGCAAAGCAGAGACAAGCTGAGAGCAGGGCCGGTGGAATCATCACGGAGCTACAGCAGGAGATTGATGAGCTGAGGCACACAAGCGCAGAGCTGGAGCAGCTGTCGCGGACTGAAGACGACTTTTACCTTCTCCACCGCTTTCCAGCTTTCTCCACACTGCCAGCTACCAAAGACCGCTCTTGCACTGATGTAGAAAGTGCTGTGTACGTGGGCATGGTGAGGAGAGCAGTCAGGAGAGTAGCGACGCAGCTAGAGGAGACTGTACAAAGGGAGGTGAAGAGGCTGTGTGGGATTGAATTCCGGAGGGCTCAACAGTGTGCTGTGGATGTAACGCTGGACCCTGATACAGCTCATCCTAAACTGGTGCTCTCTGAAAACAAGAAGCAAGTCTTTCATGGCGACATGGCACTCGGCCTTCCTGACAACCCTGAGAGATTTTACCCAGGTGTAAGTGTCTTGGGAAAGGAGGGTTTCTCCTCTGGCAGATTCTACTATGAGGTTCAAGTAAAAGGGAAGACGGAGTGGGATGTTGGAGTTGGGCTTGAGTCTGTCAACAGAAAAGGGGGCAGCATGCTGAACCCTGAAAGAGGCTACTGGACTCTGGGGATGAGAAGTGACAAGACCTACTGGGCGCTCAGCAACACTCCTGTCTGTTTGCCACTGGTGGAGAAGCCGCAGAGAGTTGGGGTGTTTGTGGATCTGGAGTGGGGCCAGGTTTCCTTTTACAACGCGGACTCTGGTTCCCATATTTACTCATTCACTGGATACTCGTTCAAGGAAAGACTCTTCCCCTACTTTAACCCGCGGCGTAACCATGGTGGCATGAACTCTGCACCTCTGATCATCCCACCTGTCAAAGTCTCTGCTTGAATGCTTTCATTTCCATGTTAAAGATTTAGTGTCATATAATGGTGAGACGGGCAACTTCACTCACCTTGTCCTTTTCTCAGCTACATCAAGGAACTATGGTGGCCTTCACCTGTCAGAAAGGATGCGAACAATCTCTTTCTCTGGTGTTTCCTCCTTCTTCATCATCAGTTTATACATTGGGGAGACACAAGATGGCAGCATCCATATTGCATGACCCTTGCTTAAAGCACACAGATGTTGTTGTTTTTTGAAGTGATTGCATATATTTGCACACTTAGAAATAGTGTATTTATCCAATTTCTGTCTTAATATTACACATTGGAAGCTGTGAGATGTCTGTGGCTGTGTTTGATTGAATTAAATTGTGTTTACTCTAATGAAATGGTGACTCTGGATGTTTTGTTTGCACTAAAATGAAAAGTCACACACACACGACATTTAAATGATGTCAGTTTACTAAAATATTTTAGATGTGACTCTAAAGGATTCCCATGTGCATGTCTTGCGCACAGATGGCAGTGGAGCTCCCAAGGCGTTCACTCTCCCCAGTGCTAAGAGCTGTGGTGTGGACGCTGCTCTGTGGTGGCATCCTGCTGGCCTTCTGCTTCCTCCTCTTCACCCTGCGCTTCAAAAACAACAGGTAGTGTGAAAAGTGTATGAACATTGTATTGTATGAACCACAAAGACCCGTTAAGTGAAACTGAAATTGTTTCCTCAGGATAGTGAAGATGTCCAGTCCAAATCTGAATGTCCTGACTCTCTTAGGAAGTTTCCTCACTTACAGCAGTGGCTTCTTGTTCGCTGTTGACGAACGACTGCACTCGCAAGGTGGAACATCGACGGCCGTGCTACAAGTAAGCGCTCACGCTCTCCTCATCATGTCATGTCATTGAATAAATCACTGTCAATATAGTAATGCAGTGCTTTCTTCTGCAGGCTCGCATGTGGACTCTGTGTGTCGGCAGTACCCTGGTGTTTGGCCCAATTTTGGGGAAGACGTGGAGACTGTACAGAGTGTTCACTCAGCGACTGCCTGACAAGAGAGTGGTAGGCACGCTCTTCTTCAGACCTGTTAGTCATGGCTCTTTAAGCGGATGCAGGACCTTGGAAGTGGTTTATGGTTTATTTTGTCATACAGGCACACCAGGAGGCATCATACATACGACATTAAATTGTCACTGTTATTTTACATTCTATAGAAGTTAGAAGAAAGAAAGGTTGGGGGGTTATATATGATTATAGTCCTATATTTCTTTTTACCAGTTTTACCACATCCCAATTTATCCTCCACATGAGGGTCATGGGTGCTGTGCCAATCTCAGCTGACATAGGGCGATAGGCGAGGTACACTCTGGACAGTTTGCCAGTCCATCGCAGGACCACATCCATATAGACAAACAACCACCCACTCTCACGGTCAATTTAGAGTGTTCAATATACCTAATATCCATATTGAATGTTTTTTGGACCGTGAGAGGAATCCGGAGAACCCGGAGAAAACCCATGCACCAAACTCCATGTAGAAAGGCCCATGTTCTGACCGGGTCGCGAACCTAGGTCTGCTAACCACTACACCAACCGTGTGATACTCAATATAAATGAATTTGATCTCATGCCTTGATTCACTGAATGAATTTCATAGGAGGCTAACAGAATCATCTCACAGTGAGTGGCTTCATATGGATGGGAATGAGTTGGTTTTGAATGAGATCTGTGACTCTCTGCCTCAGATAATCCGAGACATACAGCTGATGGGCATGGTGGCTTTGCTGATCCTGGTCGACCTGCTGGTTCTCACCATCTGGAACCTCACAGACCCGATCAGGTGTTCCAGATCTGTCGGGGCTGTTGTCAAGGTAGTAGTTATTTTATGAAGCAGTACAGATTGTGGGCATAAGCTGCACAGCAAGTGGTAAAGCTATTGTTGATTCTGTTTTGTTGATGTGCTAAACATAAGAAGGTTTAAACTCTCTAATAGTGTGTTTCTTCTATCATAGGTAGCAGACAGAGGCATCTTCTACTCTTTGTCACAGATGGACTCTTGTTCTTCTGGATACTCTTATCTGTGGGCGATCATTATTGCTGTTCAGAAGGTTAGTCGTCTCTATCTATTTACATAACCATAGTTTTTCTCAATTCAAGCAACAATGTATGTAGTTAACGCCTTATACTGTATATAGCAGAAGGGGACCTGAGAGATCTGGTTTGTTTGTTTGGGCTACCATAGAAACATGGCAAGATGATGGCCTCCTCTGTAAAACAAGTACATAATATAAAAGGTTTATTCTAAGGCTGCATTTTTTTTAAAATTTAAAGTGATTATACACCTATGCAAACATACTTATTTGTATTATATTACATTTCTGCCACATTTCTGCCAGCTCTCATAATGTTTCACACTTGACACACTTGACTGAAATGGAGAGCCTATACATGTTTGACCTACTGCAGATGTTTGAGGTTGTACAACCAAATAAACTGTTTTCTAAGAAGAAAAATCACGTACTTCATATGTAAAAGAGTCATTATGTGTTGTTTGTTTTTTTAAAAATTGTTCCTGGATCTGTTTTCAGGGAAGTCTTCTCCTCTATGGCACTTATCTGGCAGGGCTGACCAGCAACGTCAGCCACCCTCCGGTCAACCAGTCCCCCACCATCATAACAGCCGTTACTCTGGTCACCCTCTCCTCAGCTGTGGTCGTCCCGGTGTCCATCTTCTTGCCGGCCTGGCCCAACCTGGTCTACAGCACTGTGGCTGGAGCCATCTTCATCTGCACATCGGCGACTAACTGTATGCTGTTTGTGCCTCAGGTTAGAAACACACACACACACACACACACACACAGGGTTAGGGGTTTGATGTGTTTTTGAATCATTGTCTGTATTTATTTTTCATGTTTCTGGGGATGACATTTTTGTAGCACATCTCCTTTTACTATTTAGGCAGAATTGTATGGCAAACAGGAAACCAATACAGACACGGATAGACTTTAGGTAGACAGACATATGACAATATTTGACAATAAAAAAAAAACGTGTGTCCGACTTGTCTATCAGGGGAGTGTGACTCACACAGAAAGGGACTATGAGTCAAAGCTACGTAGGCTATTGCAAACAGGTTTATGACTCTCTGGGTGTCTGGCAGTGAGTTTGTGTGACAATACAGGAATGCATCTCCAGTGGAGAGGAAGGAAATATCTGAACAATGAGTAATGCACTCAAATACACCTGGGCAGATGATTTGGTAACATGTGTTTGTAGCGCGTGCATTCCCACAAGATGGTGAGTTACAATAGAAGCAGTAAGAAGAGGTTTTAAAATAATAATTTAAAATAAAAAATAGGTTTTTATTGCTGAAGTTCAGCTCTGAAATATTGCCAACCTTAAACCTTACCTCGCACCAGTCACTAGCAAGGCACGGGCTGCTGCACTCCACTGTGGTTCATGAGGCTTGCACATTGAATGAGTTCACTTAATCCAAGTTAACACCTTTCCGTCTGCATTCTGGTGTTAGATTTTAATTTATTTATTCTAATTAGATATTTGCAACAATGAGCAGTTGAAGAGTTCTAGCTAATAAAGTGGCTGATGAACGCTTGTACCAAACATCCATCCACATGTTTCTTTATCCTCCACATGAAGGTCACAGGGGGGCGCTGGTGCCGCTTGTGCCAACACATTTTTAAATTTCATAACCATACTTTAAAATACCTGGTACTTCTATATACTTAAACGCTGCAGGGAAACCTCAAGTAGATGAGATCAATAAATCTTTCCATCACATTCAAACCCAACAACATAAAACACCATACATTAAAAAACAGCTTTAGGCTTACACGTGGTCCCTGCCCACTTATGATCCCTGCACACCAGACTGGAACGAGGTGTGCACTCACCTCACTCCACCTCCCTGAACAGAAATCAATTCGAAATGTTCCTCAGCCCTATAATTATAGAACTGTATCTATAGAACTAATTGGTGCACCGCCCTCTTTTTGTGCTTCCTGTCACATAAAGCTGCCAGCTAATGTAACTATCTGTACCATTCTTTCTCTCCACCATGCAGCTGACCCAGTGGCGGCAATTTGAAGAAGATCAGAATAACCCGGGTCAGATGGCTAAGTATTTCAGCAGCCCCAGCAAGAGCCAGCCATCTGTGTACAGCCAGGATGAGATCTACTACCTGCTGGGGGAGAACAACTCCATGAAAAAGCTCCTTAATGAGGTACTGCATTAGTCTTCCACAGTACTGTGTGCCATTTCATTTTTGTGAGCATGTCTTTTTAAATTCAGTTTTTATTTTGCCATGTTCTCTCTGAATTACATTTCACGTCTCTTTAACCCTTGAACACCTAAGCCTCAAAATGTCCATTAACCATAAAAGGGCCAGAGAATGTCCTGTGAGTGAGTGCTTTTGCCCATTTTTCCAGAATAACTTTCAATACCTGGCAGTTATTTAGAATTGACTGCATGTTTCAATTCAACAACAATTGAAAGTGAAAAAACACTGTAGTTGTACATGAACACCAGTATAAAACATATTTAAAATAACATTTCTTTGAGTCGTTGTCTCATTACCATAACGGTAGCTTTCAGAAACCGTTGGAATTTTCACAATTACGGTAATGCATGTGCGCTTGCACAAACGTGTCGCCTGCAATTATTCCGAGTGGCATCAACAGTTCATGTCACTTTAAACCCTCCATAATCAGGACAATGTGTTAAGACATACACTATACACTATATATTGATTTGTGCCTTTGTCAATGCGCTTTCCAGAAAAACGCTGTGATCGACAGTCTCCAGGAGCAGGTGAACAACGCCAAGGATAAACTCCTGCGGCTCATGTCAGCCAGCCAGCCCCGCGAGGACCAGGACATGGACTCGTCCACCACCAACCTCAACTCCTCCTCGACTCAAACCACAGAGCTCCAGTCTGACGGCCCTTCTTCTTCTTCTCTACCTCAAAGAGACCATGAATTACAACTCTCCCGTCCTCACTGCGCCGCTGCTGCCGTTGTGTCACCTCCTGAGCGTCCCACTGCTTCGTCCCCTCTCCCTGCTGATGTGCGTGTGGGTGTAAATCAAAAGAGTGTGTCAATCCCTGGCACCACACACTCGAGCAAAGCTGGATCCAGAATTGTGGACGATCTCAAACAGCCTGTGTCAGTCCCGTCCTCTGGATTACTCAGGACAACAGAGGAGACGGTTAACTTTGTCAATTCCCTACAGTTCCGTAGAGGGTTAAACCCCTTTCAGGTGGAAACGTTTGGCAATCACAGTGGCCTAACACCTCAGCTGAGACCGACCGGCTTTGTTAGCAGTGAGCAGCTGCAGGAAATCCTCCAGGAGCTTAGTTTGGACACAGTCATAGAAAGTGCGCTTCGCTCTCCTGCTCATACACAGATAAAATTCACAGAACCCTCCCCTCTCTCCTTGCGGACGCCACGCTCCCCTCATCCACCCGTTCTCTTTCGTCACCCCAGCATTTCCCCATATGCAATGAGGAAACGCCGGCCACCGTTCAGTTCGTCCAGAAGAGTTTTGACCTCTCCGTGCTTCTACACGGGATGTGACAAAATCAAAGAAACCTGTGAAAACCAAAATCCAGGCAAGAACCTCGATGGGGTCACTGGTGATGGTACCCTTCTCCAGAATCACCGCAGTGACCTAGAGCTAGATGAGGAGGAGGAGGAGGAGGTGGAGGAGGAGGAATCAGAAAGGCATGGAGTAGTAAGAAAACGTCAGAGGTGTGTTTCAAAATCTCACAGATGTTCAGCAGTGCGCTGTGCAGAACACGATCACGCAGCTCCGTGTGATGTGGAGGCAGCTGGTGATAAGGAGCAGCACCGCAGACACATGAGAGACTCCTGTGGGTACTGGGACTCTGATTCTAGCAGCTCTACAGACTATTGTTACTACCACCGTCCCTACTGTGACTCCTGTCTGCAGCGGGGCTCGCTGTTCTCCTCCGACAGCTCCTCGGACTCCTCCGACGGCGAGTACGAAGGCTACACCAGCCTCTACCGCTCCTCACACCCTGTGGTGTTTAAAGAAGACATCAAACCCACCTTTGTGTGAACATAGGTTTTACTGCACTTTAATTCAATGTCCTAAAAACTCAACGCTATCTTTGTGGAGTGACACATTTAGATGGGAATATGGTGCGTTTGCATCGCTTTCAATAGGAATGTTTGGTGCATTCTGTATGAAGAGAGGGCTTGTGTACTTAATTTGTTGTAAACCTCGCCGTTAACTTTTTTAATATTAGTTATGTCCTTATTTTGTGTATTTCTGCTGTCAGATGAAGGTTTTGAAAGAAACAGTATACTAGCTATAATACTGACCATATTTATTTTAATATTTATTAGTACATTTACAGAATAACTCTCTGTCTTACTTTAAAAAAAAAAGTTTTACATGGTCAAACATTACTGAGAATGTTTTGTGGAATTGGCTTCAGTTGTCAAATGCCTACAATGTCTATACAACATGTCACATGCTTCTCGTCTACAGCTGATTTACATGAGACACCACACACTGCTACTTCTCTTAATTATTTTTAAATGATTATTGTTACTATCCATATACATTCAGAAGTCCCAGTTTTGTGAATATGTCATGTGTGAGTGTGTGACAAAACGCTTTTTTTCCTCTACACCATGAGCTCTACACCATTTCATGCTCATTCTGCATCTTAAATACTAAAAGGTTTATAAAATGCTGACACTTGATACAGGTCTGGATGAACCTGCAGGTCATAAGGGCAGAAACCTTTACTTAGAACTGTACCAAGTTTGCTGTGTTCATTATAAGCACAATAAGAGAAAATAAGAGAAACTTTCACTGCTGGTTTTTGTTTGAAAATGTTTAAACTGCAGTCTGAACAAGCAGAAACTTAGACCTTGAAATGATGATGCAGTTACCCACATTCACTTCCGGAACTGTTCTTAATGGGCACAACTGGACGACAGTGAATGACAAGCTCCGTTAAAATGTTCCAGTTTGACCTCTTGAGTCCAGAAATCCTTGCTCTGACTTTTCACCAGTGTTGTGTCTTGTTAGCAGTGCTTTATAAAACTGCAGAGGAGAAAATTGGATTCCTGTTTACACATGCATGTCCAGTCACTCATATGTTTTCCGGTGTGTTCGTATGGATGCAGATGACTTCTGACTCTATCTCTGTATTGTTTTTGCACAGTTTTCATGGTCTTGTATCTTTGTCTGGCACAGTTAAATAAAACAAACAAATAAACTAAATATTCATATACATGTTCTATAATATCTGCTGCACAATCTTGTCCATCTCTCTCCCTCTCCCTCCCTTTCCACTATCCACTATCTCATATCTGTGTGTTTTTCCTCCTCTAATGGGAAAACGTGAGTTTGCCCGAGGAGATGCTGCTTCAAGGGAAAGCAGCATCTTCCATTACTTCAGCTTCGCTGCCTGTATTTGAGACACTGCTGCTCCACATTCTGCATATGAACCATTGAAGGACAGCCTGGGGGGGATATCCTTTGCTATAAAGCATCACAGAGTATAAAATAAACCACACAAAAGACTGACTATACCAGCATCATTCCAGCAACACAAAGACTTTCCTGCCAAGCCAAGATAAGTGACTGAGGAAGTGGCACGTTGAGGAACGGTGGAATAAAAATAGTTCAGTCACTCAACATATGTTACTGTCTCCACACAATAATCCATGGTTTCCCACATTATTTATGACAAATGTATCATGACTAGACAAAAATTGACTATGCATTTTTATGTAAGTTGGCAAGAGAAAAAACAACAACCCTGTAGTAAATGACATTAATCTGAGGCAGAAGCTAACTACTTTGGACAATTTGGACAAAAGATTATCATCATAGGATAAATCTGCTAATTATGTCAACAATTGTAATAAATGTCAGCTAAAAACTGATTAGAAAAGAGTTAACTGTGGTTTATAATTGCTTTATGGGTAGAAAATGATCAAATCTGGTTTGACAGAATCATTGAGCTATAGATAATTCATGAATTTCACAAATCGGAGGTTAAATGCTCAAAGCAGTTATGTCATACCTCACAATGTGTTTGTGTAAAGCTTCAATAAAAATCATTATATATATGTGTGTATATATGTATACATGTATATGAAACTATTGTTGTATTGTTATTTAATGCTTTTTTATTTATTGGTATTGAATTATTGACCAGTCCTACAAACCGATGATATTAAAAAGTAATGGCCTGTTATGTACAGCACAGAGGTGAGACTGAGAGTTGAGCAAAGGGAGTTATAATGGTGATATGCAAACGAACAAAATGGAAATAAAAATGATAACGAAGCAATACATTTACAACTTAAAGGGATAGTCCATGTTTTTGAAGGGTGAGTTTATGAGTTAGTGACACACTGTCAGCACTGACTTTACCACTGTCACTGTGAACCAACCTGAAAACTATCTGCCATTGAGGACACAATGGAAAACACATTGTAGCTGCTGAACAAAACACACTCACGTGTGTCCTAAGAATGTGTTTGCCACATCATCTTGCCATTTATCAGCCCTTTGTGGCTGGAAAACAAAGTTTATAATGCGTACCAAAAACAAAAAATCAGCATTTGTGGCTTGCTTGGGTACAGGGGCTGCTCAGGGTCACAGGCTGTACTGTTGCCACGTTTGGCAAGTTTGTCACTTAAATCCTAACACATGGTTTTAAACAGTCTTGTATAAACTACCTAAAAGGGATACTTGAGTAAGTACAAGTATTTTACCAGAAAATGACTTTGGTAGAAGATGAAATCATTTTTTATAATATTACTTAAGTAAAAGTCTCAACAGTAATTTTCTAATATATGTACTTACATTTTAGAAGTAAAAGTATTAAAAGTGAGGAATTAGGATTGAGCCATTGTGGCTCAGTGCTCAGTTGTCTTTCAACTGGGTGGTTGTGGGTTTAATTTCTGGCTCTGCTAGTCTGTATGTGTCCTTGAGCAAGACACTTAACCCCATGTTGAAAAGAGTGAATGGGTGAATGAAAAATCTGTGGTGTAAAGCAACTCATCAAGACTAGAAAAGTGCTATATAAATACAGACCATCACCAACTCTTCTTCATCTGATTTTATTTGGTAGTAACAAGTAACAAAGAGTACACAATTTATATAGGAAATGGAGTGGAGTAAAAGTAAAAGCTGTTAGAAATACAAATAACAAAGTAAAGTACAGATATGTGAATTTTCTACTTAAGTACAGCCAACGTATTTGTACTTCCTTACATTAGACAACACTGGCTTTAAACACAGAAGACACATTTGAACTTCTATGTGCGGTGACATGAAACACACAAGGTCAACAGCAGGTGAAGAACAGGTGGGGTGCCACTCTTGCTGCTTTTAGGTTTCATGGGTAATTAGTGATTAGTGTCTGGTGATTATAAAGTAGAAGCAGTAGAGTGTAAAAAGTATAGGCAGGCTTTTGTCACCAACATAGCAACAGTTCTGCATGACCACTGGTGCACCGTGACAGCTGGCTCCGTTTGAACAGACAGTCTGCTTTCGGAGTTTCTATTGGCTGACACAATCATCCGTCGTGGAAGCAGACCCGCCCGCTGTTCCTGCCGCGGCGTGGGGAAAAGCCTTTGAAGTCACGAGGGAGGTGCAATGCAAATTGTGCCATGTGGTGCTCGAGAGCGGCCTTCCTATTTGACCGGGAGGCCGCGGTCGACGCCCATTTCTGAAGGATAGCCTCTCTGATTGGCTCAACTGGCCTCCCCAGATTCGCCGTTTGCGCGTTCACATTTTTTCTATTCTCGTTTTACTCTTACGCCAGCAGCGTGAACGTCCTCCCACGGCAGCGGAGAGTTCCCTGTCACCCTTTACGTAAATGGCGTAGGTTTGGTACGTAGCGACAAAGACAGCGAGCTTGAAACCTATGGGGAAGGAATAAAAAAAGAAATTCGGTTTCGACGCGCTCCGCTCTCACAGACCAACGTTTTACCGGAGAGCTAGCTGTCCCGGGGCCTCTGTAGAGACACCGACTTTTAACGGTGGGTTTTAAGCGACAGGTAAGCCGCTGAATTCGCTGAAGAAAACGGTGTCAACTGGCAGATTTTCCGTTGGACCGTCTGTAGGCTAGCGTATAGCGAGGGAGCCGCCATGGCAGTCGGATCGTTGAGCCTCCACATCGGGATATGAAGAGGAACTGCATGTGCCCCGAATCGTCAAGGAAAAGCGCCACACTTGCTGTGACCCGTACCGGATCTTTACTCTGAACATCTGAAACTCATATTCGTAAAGCTGATTCCAGAAGGACAATTGCAGTTGGTTTTTAATAGCGGGGAGCCACAGGGAGAGGCCAGATTCATGACTATTTCAGTCGGAGACGTGTCTTAAAAGGCCCGCTGAACAGAAAACCTGGACCATAGAGAGGAAACGATGTTCTGATTGAGCGCTGCTGGCAAAGAAAAGGGTCGTTGATTCGGTGATAGCGAAGTGGTGTTGAAGGATCGAGGGGATTTTGACTGTCCACCCTGTGAATTACACTGGTATTCATTTACTGGCATCCTCTTTTGGATGAGAAGACTCGGCGAATCGATCAGTCCTGCCGTTTAGCAAGTCACTCACTGTCTCCAAGAAGATAATCAAAGGGATCGGATCATGTCGGGTCGGCCCAGGACCACATCTTTCGCAGAGAGCTGCAAGCCAGTGCCGCAGCCCTCTGCTTTCGGCAGCGTCAAAGTCAGCAGTAAGTAATTCAGCATGCAGCAGAGCCACTGTGAACTACACGTTGTCCCTACATGTCTCATCTTTAGTCCTGAAATATGTCTGTATTACTAACTAAGGTTGGCCGGTGTTGACTGACTGACTGAGTGGCACACGCATGCACGCACTGCGCGCCCCGGCGTGAGCCCAGTGAGCCTGGTTAGCAGGGTTAGCAGGCCGCGCCGGGCAGTGCCGGGCCAGAGGAAGGTAGCACTGGCACCAGCCCAGGTCTTCAACCAAAGCCTCCTCCGCCTACCGTAGATCCGGTGTCATTACTGTGCATTTGAACGTCTATCAGATCTCGTAGCCATGTTACTACACATCATCAATCGCATGCGTAATGAGGTTAAAGCGTTAGGGCCGGTCTGTTACGCAACTGTCAAAGCGGAAGGTGCGCCCATAGTGGACTCGGGCGAAACTGACGTGATCATGGAGAGGGGAGCGAGAGAGGGAGGGAGAAAGAGGGAGAGGGCTGGTTCACCGGGTCCTGTATGTTCCGTGGGCCGTGTCGAAATTACACGTCGCGACGACTGGAGGGGGTGTGACACATAATATCCCGTTCATGAAGTGGCACCGTGGCACAGGCTGATTATAGATGGAGCCATGGTACTGCTGAGGCCTACCTGCTAAATGCTGAACCTAACTGTCGCTTTATGGTCAAATCACTGTTCACTTCTGCAGAGCTGGTTCAGGCCTTAATGGGCCCTAACGTCTAATAGATTTCACTCTTCTTTGATCCACCATCACCAATTGTCAGTCTTTGCTAATTCACATGTTGCATGAAGGCAATACCCAGCATTAGTTTTCAATATATTGATATAATATGGCACCCCGCTCTCTCGGATCATCATTGACCTAATATAATATTTTACTAATTGCTTTCTTGTGAGACATTTCAAATGATCTTGGGGGGCCCAATGTCCCTGAGGACATGCTTATGCAGTGGCCTGGCTCTCTGCACATGTTTCATTGACTTCTAACTAGCCACATTTTGTCATGGGTCAAAATTATCCTCATATTAGCAACTTGCTGTCTTAAATCTGTTTTCCATTTACATGTATCTCAAATTTTAAAGGTGCCTGTTTCATGGAGCCCATCGTCTTGTGCCATCTCATTTCTACAGCAGCCCAAATGGACAGACCAGTTGCAAATGGAGTCCTCCATTTCTTACAGATCTGCAGTCGCACATTAGATGTTGCCAATTCTTAAATGCTGGTGTGACAATTCAGTCACAAGATCTCTAAATGTCATCCTTTATTCGCCCAATCTGCTGTAATTGGGCAATTAATTGCGTTTACCTTTTAGTTGTTTGTTTTTTTGAAGTGCAAATCATAATGCAAACGGCATCTATTGACTGCTGGTACTGCAGGTTCAAATAATCACATGCTGCTATTAGAGCGTGATTTTTCTCTAATTCTCTTATCTTCAAATTATAGTTGTCTTCAAGCTGTTCGAATACTGTTAGATATTTTTTTATTAACTGTTACACCCACGTAATCGATGACTAATGACAGCTCTGACTGGAAAATTCTGTCTACCTGGCTTTACCATTTTCTTATCTTGTATGCACACACATCTGGGTGTGTGAGGGAAAAATTGAGACTGTAAAAGAATGCTGTTGGTGCTTCAGGGCTATGATGTGATCACGATGAGTGTTAGTGGGGAGAGGCCTGAGGCTCAGCCTCTCCTCTGGGCTGTGGCACTGAAAACCACTTAGTAGACACACACACACACACACACACACACACACACACACACACACACACAGAGAAAGAAGCCCTAACCCAATACTTGTCTTGCTCCAGTTATGGGTGTTGAGGATTTGGTGTGTTCCTGTCAGTGTGGATTATTCATAGTGATGTCACTGTCCAATGTAAAAATGGTGTCCACTTTGGCTGAGAGTCTTTGGCCTAATTATTGTGCAAATGCAATCTACTGGATTTACAATACATGTGATGCTGACCCCTTGGTCTTAAGAATGCATTGGTTTAAAACCACAGTTTTGCAGTTTGCAGTTTCTTAATCTGAACATTTTTATCCTGGAGACTCACTGCATGCAGTAAGTCACTGCATGATTATTAGCCATTAATGGATGGAGATCAAATTGCCCAATTAACTGGGTGTTAAATGATCAGATACCTGCAAGCGGGTGGTGTTCAGCTCCACAGAGAAAAGGAGAGTTGATTGCTCAGTTGTCCTTGGCAATTAAAACGTTTCATGGAATTCATCCTCCCGCACATCAGCTGTGATTGGCTCTAGCTTCCCTTGCTACCCTTAAAAGATAGTATAGTAGATGATTAATTAAACATTTGACATGGAGGGTTTCTGGCTCTTTATACCATTTATCTTCATTTTCTCTCCTTCATTTGTGACAGTAGGTCCAGTGGAAATCAATATCAAGTTTATCAGTTCTTTTATTACATACATACCTAAGTAGCCTAGTTAAACAAGTAAGGACCAGGACAAAAGGCACTTGTTGAAGTAATCAGACTCTTATCTGGTGCACAGCTGATGAACATGACTGAGGAACTGATTTGATGTCTGCTAAGTTGGCTGCCACAGATCCTCTGAGACACATGGACATGATAAAAGCAACTGCACTTGTTATTTAACCAGTTATTTAGAACAGGGTAAGGCAACCAATTGATATTACATGAATAATAAAATATGATAATGGCTTTCACTCTTGTACCGTTTTGATCTACTGTATTTTAAATATTTAGTTGAAATACACAAATGTATTCGTGTGAGTGAAACGACTAGAACTGCCTTTAACTTTACGGTATTCATATTTGTAATACTAAAGATTTGTTTTTAATAGCGACGCACAAAGGCACTAATAGTCAAACCAACAGGAAAACTGTATGTTCACTGAAAAATAGTGAAAAAGGTCCCATTATGAACCCTTGGACAAAAAAGTGGTGGCTTCCATTTGTGTAACTTGTGTGACCAGCTATTAAGCTCTCTGTTATTTGAGACAAAGGAAGCTAAATCTTCACAATTGGAAAGCTGTAACCAACAATTTCCTTTGGACAAAAACAATGACTCCGTAGTAAAAACGTTCTGGCAAAAGTAATGGTTTTTCCCCGTTCCACAAGAGACTGCAGAAAGTTCAAATAAATAAGAGGATACGCTCAAATCAGAACAAAAATGGCATTTGTTATTCAGTGCTACTTGTATGTTTCTGCTCTTTGTCACAGAGTGTTAATCTGACCTCCACCATCCTAATACACATGCACTGCTTCACAAACATGGTCATCTGTGTGAATAACTTGGCTGGCCATCTCAAGCAGCTGGAGCCAGTGTGTTCTGGAGAGAACACTCCTACCCCTCCTACACAGGCACACGGAAACACACACACTTGCATATACATGCATACATTCACACACTCACACGAGCGCACTCTTTTTAGGTTTTGTTTTTTTTTTGGGGTAAGGCAGCTGGCCAAGAACAATAAGCAGCTTGTTTAGCATTTCAAAGCCGCAGCTCTCTCCCCTCCTTTCCTTTCTCCCCTTTCTCACATTTCGCAAATGATGATGGGAACAAACAAACTAATTGCAATCTTTGATTTTTTTTTAAATGAGACAACAGGAAGGGGACACGCTGAATCATTCTGGACTTAAACGAGAGCTAGATCTTGAGGTGAAGAAAGGTGAGAAGAAGATCAGAGTCTGCTCGGCTCACTTGGGTGTAGTCGGTGTGGTTGCAGATCTGTGCAGCCATGGCTCTGCAGGTTGCATGTCACTCTGATATTTAAAAACCCACACACGCATTAGATCTGGTCAGAGACACACTGTTGTCTTGATTTCTTGATGTCAGCAATGCTTGGCAGAGCTTGGTATGTGTCAGCAGTGACGTTCATGTGATGAGATGTTCCAGCAATGTCGTAAATGATCTCATCCACCTTTTTGGAGCGTTTTCCATGACTGTGCACTTGCACATGTACACGCTCACGTAACACATTCATGCATTTGCTACTGGTCGAGTCTGTTTTCATGTCACACGTTCCTCAAAAATGGCAAAACAATGCCAACAATGTTTCTGCGCAAGTATAATGAGACCTATTTATACGTCCACAATAAAAAAGTGATTCGAGCGCCTCGTGGTGAAGTTTTCAGCCTCAGTGTTTGCGTCCCTCAGTGTGCATGATATTATAACTGAACTGCAGCACGTTGAGAAAGTGTTTCTTTATATAGATGTGATTATATAAAGACATGTTTGGCTCAATATCTTGAAGGAATGAACATGAATGTAACCACATCTTGCCTTGAGACTTTGTCTTTTTGTGTTTCACAGATATTACTCAAAGACTTCGGTTAAAAAAGAAACACTAAACTAGACTAAACTCTTAACTTTCTGGTGGCAAACTCATGACTTGACTCTGTCGTTATCAGTTGAAAGGCGTCACCCTTCACTGTGATTCAAGGCGTTAATGTTTGTCTGCATTATTCATTATTGTTACTAATATAATATAAATGTAACAATTTGGGCATATCACTGCAGGGCTTCAACAATGGACACAAGCATGTCTGAAAGTTACCTTTGTCTCTTGCTCTGTTTGTGTGGGAATACTAAATTATTTATGGGTCTAGTAAGATTTTGAACATGTTAAATTAGGTTTGGTAATTGTTTGAAAGCCTGCAAATGTACACAGACATGTGTAAACTGGTGGTGGGGGGAATGCTGCATATATTTGAGCAAATAACTGGAAATTACTTGTATCTAAACAAATGTTCTCACATTACAGACATTAGTAGAAAAGAAAACTGAGCATTCTCACATTGAATTTCAATTTATTTATGATAAGCACAGATCGTCAACTTTCATTTGGGACACACTGATCTGTGTCCATCATCAGTGCATTTAATTTGAATCGGGAAAATGCAGACACTTTTGAAAAGTAATGTGTACATATGTTGGCAACAAATGCTTGGTCCTTTTTAGGGCAGCAACTAATGATTATTTTCATTATTGATTAATATGTAGACACATTTTCTGGACCAAGCGCTTGGTCAATTTAACATTGTGTGTATCCAGAGTCCTTATGTCATCATGTGCCTTTTGTCCAAATAAAAACTTTTCCTATAATGTCTCAAATTCAATCATAAATTGAATGCACCATTCATCCATTAATAATCCACCTTAATGACAATGAAAAACTGGGAAGTTAACGTATATTTTGTTATCCATATGATATCCAATTATTGGACATAATAAGATGGTATCTTTGAAGTGTTCCCAACCCCTGTGTCCATGTTTAGGCCTGAGCAGCCCCCTTTGACCTGAATTAACTATTGATGCCTTTGGACAAACGGCTGTCTCTGTACTTGAATAATATCATGTATTCATATGGATATGCGCTCTGATTTGTATTGCTAGTTACAGCATATGTTCGTGGCTGGCCGATTGAAAACATAGCCACATGCTGTTCACATGCAAGCGCATGTTGCATGGTTTTTGTTTCATTATACTGTTTTGTAATGTGTCACATCTGAGGGTCATTTCTTTCAATTTGACTGTTTCACTGTGATGCTCTTTGTTTGGGAATGTGGACCATTTCATTAAATGGATGGAATGGAATCTGTGAAAAGATTGACAGATTATGAAAATGATTTCTCATCTTGACCAGATTATTGTGTGAAAGGGCATACGCTGCACAAAAGGCAGTCATGACAATATACACAAAAAAATGCAGTCTCTGAGGTGCATGAGTGCGCGCAGAATTTTCTCACGGCTTGAGGAATTGCAGAGGCGTCATAGGAAAAGCCCTGCTGGAATATTTCTCTCTCTCTCTCAGTCTCTCTCATATAGAAAATCTATTTCTGTTTTTACAAAATTGGACATGGTCCTGGAGAATGGAGGTCTGGTCATCATATCCCCCCTCATCTCACTTTTAGTTCCCACCCCTTTCCTCATTCTTTGATCATAATCACCTTTTCCGTATTTGCACCACTTACTGGTCACACAGAGCACAATCTAACAGGGACACATAAATGTTAAACATTTTTATTTTATGTCTGTGTTGGGCACCTTCTTTTGGCCGTGCATGTGTGAGGGTGTGGCATTATTTGCTTCAAAATCAAATCTCCTGGTTGCGAATAAGTACAACTGACAAGTATGGAAATGCATCATATCATATCTGGCCTTTTCAAAATATAGTCTTTCTTGTGGATGGTCGTGAATGTTTTCTTTTCTTTTTGATAGTTTAAACCTTGCATTTTGTCGTTTTAAAACTTGCACACAGACTTAACATCAGGCGGGTATTTTGCCAGAAGTCAGCACGAGGTGTTCATGTCCTCCCCGTATGCCTGCCAGTGTTCTCAGTGTGATGTTGTTCTGCTACCACAGCACGACACAGTACATGACATTTCTATTAAATAACACCAGGCCAAGCTTATTAAGCAGCTATAATCCACTCATCGGCACGATTTTGTGCCCACTGTGACCTGTTGACAAATCTCTCGGCAACCTCATGTACGATGATTTGATGGGCAGTGTTCTTTGGGCTCGTGAATGGTTTGTGTGGAGGAGACATGCGCTAGTATGACCTACTGTAAGTCACTTGGTAGGATTTGTCTTTCTTTCCACAATCTAGAGGCAGCATGTTTATACAACACACAATCTTGTCTTGTCTGGTTGTCTTTTTGTCTGCTTGCTGATACTTTGAAATACTGAACTTTAGCCTTTAACCCCTTATACACAGTTCAAAGCAGCAACATTCATTATGGTTTCACCTTTTATACTAGCAGTGTTTGTACAATATAATGTATAATATATTTACTTTCAATCAATTATTTTTTTCAATGAACCGAATGGGCCATAAAATGTAAAAAAAAAAATGTCCTCAAATGTTTTTTGTTCAGAAACCCAACATATTTACTTTTTCTGACGTTGAAGAACAAAGAGACCTGAAAATGGGTGGAGTGGCTCAGTGGTTAAGACATTATAGTTGCAAGTTGAACTCCACCCCTGGCTGATTGTACTCAATTCCCTTGTACGTCGCTTTGGATAAAAGTGTCTGCTAAATGACATGTAATGTAATTGTACTTATATTGTTCTGTTCTCTCAGCCAAGGCAGTTGACAGCAGACATTCTTATTTGCCATTAGATCATTCATTTTGATAATGACTAATGCTGATAATTTGCTTAATAACTACCATATTCTGATCATCTCCTGTTTTTTGTCTCTCTCTATTTTTAGGAGATAAGGATGGAAGTAAGGTAACAACAGTCGTGGCCACTCCAGGCCAAGGCCCTGACCGGCCACAGGAGGTGAGCTACACGGACACTAAGGTCATCGGCAACGGCTCATTCGGCGTTGTGTACCAGGCGAAACTGTGCGACTCCGGAGAGTTGGTGGCCATTAAGAAGGTCTTGCAAGACAAGAGGTTTAAGGTAAAACTTTCACTCGTACTTCACACAAATATATTACTTAATCTTTAAGCTCACTCAACTTTCTCACTCGTCCATATTGGAAAAGGAGCAAGAAAAGCAGTGCAGTGACGGCATACATGCAGACAATGATCTCCTTTCCTCATTCTCTATTTTTCTAACAACCCGAATTAGGATTTTCTTGTATCAGTGAATCTAGTAAGTGTGAGTGGCATGAATGGCATGTTCTTTCACAAGAACAGTGAGATCAGAGAATCTGCACGATGAGAGAAAACAAAAGAAAAGCTTCTCAAGACTGTGACACGTTCCTGCTTTGATGTATTTTCTTGCAGAAACTTTGCTTGTGTGTGGTGATAGCAGGAGGGCCCCGTCTCCCACAAACAATCTTGAACCCATTAACCCTTATCTGTCAGGTTTGCCTCAGTAACCAATGAGGAAATGTCATAATTCCGTCCAAGCAAAGCTCTGCTGGAATCCTCCCTCTGTGCTGTGAATAGATTTGACTGATGGCTTGTTGTTCCTCTGCTGGGGCAACATTGTCTCTGCTCCTCAGGTCAGGGGGCCTCAGTGTCCCCCACTGCTTTTTCACAACTCCCAGATTGAAGAGCTGAGTCTGCCAAGCCTGCAGGACAGCTGTGTGGATTCTCATTAAGTGTTATATACATGTATGGGTTAGGGCTGCAGCAACATGAATGGGCTTCAGTAAGATATATCTTACTGAAGTAGGACCTTATATACGCGGAACAGAACTTTCCCCATACAATCTTTTTCATTCTTACAGTTTTCCGTAAACAGGGCATCGTTTCAACAAATGTCCTCATCTATACAAAACCTTCTAAAACGAATCTAAACACTGTAGTACACATGCCAGGCCTATACGTGACACTGTAATGCTGCTACACACACCAAAAATGAGAAGAAGACGTGGAACATGCACGTTGTGCATAAACTTCTTTCTGCCAGAAGGAAGGAAAATAAAAGTCAGTATAAAGCAAATAGACCAAAACATTTTCTTAACACAAGAAGAGGCAGCCAACGAAGATAGCGACAGGAAATGAAAGTTGCGTGTTGGTTGTTTACATGTTCCACAAATAGTGTTTTGAGCTGTGGATAAAAAGCAAAAGCACCACAAACTACATGCTTTATTCATTTTAGGTGCTATACCTCGATAAATTAGTAACTGAGAAATGGACCGAGCTATCCTGGGGAGTCAGAACTGAGCCAGTTTTGTTTGAGAAAGCTTCAAGGAACAGTGAACTATGAAAAAAACAAAACATTTTTGTGTATGCAATCAGATACACAGCCTTGGTTAATATCACACATGCTCTGGCTTTTACAGCACAAAGTGCAGTCAAGATGATGCAATACAACGTGTGACTAATGTTTCCCACGTGTTGAAAAACCTTGACAGTCTTCTCGGTTTTTATTTTCTTTGTACAGTTTTAAGAGTGGTCTCTCAAAGTAAAAGTTTGGTAAATTGTATTTTATTATTTCTTTGAGAGTGTGGCTACATCCACACTACTCCATTTTCATTAAACAGTCTGCTGTTGATACACATGCCATCCATGCTACCCTGGTGTTTTAGTGCCCTTAAAATGAAGAAGTTTGAAAATGATGGCCTCATTTTAGTTTGAAAACCACAATCCAAAGATATGCAGATTTCTGGATAAGATGAGCGAGTGAACTCCAGTGCAGAGCTCAAGGGTTTGGGGTAGTGATTCTGCTCAACATTGCTGGCTTTCGGCAATGCTGTCACTGAATACACAGGACTCCTCTGGTAAATATTGAGATTTTAGAAAATGTCCTTGCTAAATTTTGGAGATGAACGCATGTTTTCATGATATTTTAAGTCTTTTTAACTGATCTACTGTTTGGCATTGTTCGGTTTGATTCCTTTGTCAGACGTCGTGCTCATGGAACCTCTCCACAGCAGGCACTAAAAAAGCACCAGGTACTCTCCTTTCTGGAAAAGCAAACTAAACCGAGAAGAAAACAAGTGCAGAGGAGAGAATGAGCTTCCTGTTTACACCGACATTCACAAGACCAGTGATGTAAAGACTGATAAATTGGGCCAATGATCTAAATTTAAAAAAAAAAAGTTTGCGAACACCTTGCATGTCTCTCTCCAAACATTACAAAGTGCAGCTGCTAGAACTGCTGGTCTATGTCATAAAAAGTTGTCTTTATGAAAAACGTATCCTATTGTATTGAATAATTACAGGTGTATAGCATGTGTAATTGTTCTATCAATGGATTGTAATTTGATTCACTATCACTCACATATGTTTCTTGCTCGCTGGTTTTACGTCTACACAGTGGTGTCGGTGTGTTTTATTAGCAAGCTGTGATGAGAGGAGCGACAACAGGACTTCCCTCACTATTATATTATCTGAAATTAGTCAACCTTTTTTTTTCGCCCTTGGACTGCCACTGCTGCTATGAGCCAACCTGTTAAATACTCACCGCCCTGGGCTTAACCTAATGGAGGTTGAACACATTTTTCAGTAGGTGCTGTTCTTTGGCATCCTGAAAGTAGACAAGATGAATGATGTCCCTCTACACGGTGGGGGGTTAGCCATCTGTCACTGCATTCGCAATCATTGTTATGGTTTCACACACTCACTCTCACTCTACCGCTCTCTGTGACCCAATGCTGGCCAATGTAAAGCCATATCCCACACTTCTTGTTCGCCTGTGGTTAGAACACATGAGCAGGTTGCATCTTAAACGACCCAATGGTTGGCTGAAACCACACATGGTCGTATTCTTTTGTCTGTTTCTCCTTTTTCCCCCCGACATTGCTTCTACATGTCAAACACACACTATAGTTGTGTACCCTGTTGAACACTAACAGTAAACAAAGTACCTGTGTTCTACTTTCTTTTGAATGGTCTTAAAGGTGACATCAAATGCTTGTATCACACATATATGTTAGTTATGGAGGTCTACTTACATATATTAACGTGTTTTCGTGGTTATAAACCTCCTAGTCGCTACAAACGAGCCGATCAAAATATCTCCTCACTGACGCTCTCGTCAGCCACGCTGTTTCAGACCAAAATCACACCCCCAGAACGTGGACTGTGTTGCGATTGGCCAGCCAACGAGAGCTTTCCCACTGTCCTGTGATTGGCCAGGTACCTGGAAGTGACGTAATAGATAGGCCAGCTCCCCCTCTGGCACGGTGGATGCTCTGCACCTCAGCAGCTACAACGAGAGTAGTTCTTCTTCTTCTGCGGTTGAATGTACGCAACCGGATGTGCCCGGACTAGTGCCCGCACCAGGAGGCGCTACGGTGGTGAGAGGAGTGGTGAGGATTTTTGATGACGACATCAAATTAAGGAAGTGCCGATCCGCTTCGCAGAGCCCAGGAAAACAATAAAACCCTATTTTCTCAGCAGTGGCTGAACTGTTTGTTCTGAAACTTTAGGGTTTCATAAACGAGGTAATGACGCAGATACACACACAAACGCAGCGTTAATTGGAGCTTCCGGTCTATGTGGCCTTTTTTTTTTCTGAACTACCATTTTATTCTGTCTGATTGGATCCATGTCTCGCACACACACACATAAACACACACGTGCTCAAACATGGGAATAATGTTGATCTTGTGAATTGGATTTGTGTTGATGTGTCACTGATGAAAGTGTGAGAGTCTCGGTGGGTTTACAGTCTGCTCTTGGTGCATTATGGGATGGGTCCTTCTCTCCTATCTGAGGTATCACATTTCGGCCTATTGGAAAATGGATGCTCATTCTCTCTCACACACACACACACACACACACACACACACGGTATATTTGGTGGTAGTCATTCTGATGCAACCTTTCCTTCTTGCCAACAAATCACAAAAACGGCAACAAAAAAGTTATTAACAGTAATTGTCTCTGTAGCCTTTTTTACAGGCGTTCATTGTTGACCAAAGGTAATTTAAAAACACACCAATGAGCCACATCATTGCACTGGATGTTCATTATGATAAAGTATTTTTTGAGTACACAACCCTGCTGCTATAATACTGACAGGAGACCCACATGTGAATATGTGTCAGTATTCATTTCTTTTAAACTTCACATAAACCTCAGTGGTCAGCTGGTTCATGGAAATACTTTGTGACCCCTTTTTTTTAATGATTTATGTTGTCATGGGAACAGGCAGGGAAGTCAAAGTATAAAGAGACCGAGTAGGTTTACAAGAATCATGTTGAACATTAAATGTGATGTGCTCACATCGACCAGCAAGCCTTTGCACAATATGAAATGCATCCTTTAGGTTTTTTCCTTTCGATACATTGGAAATCATTTGACCATTAACAGTGTAGTACTGTTTTAGAGCAGTAAAACATGATTGCATGTGAAGTGTGAGATCGGTCTTTTTGGGAAGTGGATGTGGATTTGGCAGTATACATCAGCAGATTGAAGCACGCAGGTGCAGCATTCCTAGCAGCTTGCATTGGGGCATTCTGTCTCTCTTTCTCTTTTTCCATCTCCGTCTTTTTCTGCTTCTCTCTGTCTCTCCGCTGGCTGGTCTGCTGACACACTGAAGGATGACAGGTCAGCAGGAATGACTGCAGTATTATGGACCTGCCCATCTGCTCTTCCTCCATATGGTGCCACCTTTCTCACACATAACTACACACACACACACACACACAGGGACACTCCCACAAAGCCACTGCAAGAAGACAAGGGTGTTGCCTGCAGCTCCCGATGGTTCAATGGCTGGTCTGTGACCCATATGCTATGATGTCACTCAATGATCTGCTGATGTGTGTGTGTGTGTGTTGGGGGTTGGGGGGGTTGTATGTGTAAAAAAAAAATGGGTGAACCACACATCCTCTTCAATGCATCAGGAAGGGTGGTGGACAGAAGGCTCACTCTGCTCTGTTAAAATATGAATGAGTGGGATTTCAATCCTCAAAGAGGCGAGACACGTGTGGAAGAACAGCTGCACTTTTCTCTGCATCAGCCAGCATGCTCCTGATCCATCAGTCAGGTAGTCAGCTGGCATCACAGGCAGTGATTGTTTTGTCTTTTATTATACCAAATCCACATGGTGAAGTAGTGGTTGGCATCAACTGGAAATCTGGGAAGGTGAAGCCCAGCTCAACTGAGGGCCTTTTTCTTTTTAAATTTGCATGTGGGTCCTGTCCTGGTTCTCCTTCCTCTCACAGGCCAAAGACAAATTAGGGGTTAGGTTAATTGAAGACTCTAAACTGACTGTATGTGTGAATTGTTTGTTTTCTACGGTATATGTTGACTGCTGTGATAGATTGGCTTGGCACCATGTCCAGTGTGTACCCTGCCTTTCATCTTGTGTCGCTAGGATTGGCTCGAGCTAGAGGTGGGCGATATTTGCCCATATCCTTGAAAAATGTCATTTTAATTGTCAGAGTTATAATTATAAATGTATTGTTGCTTACAGATTATATCAATGGACACGATATTAAAGGAAATCAATTTTCATAATTTGTTCAATTAATTCAAACCCTCCACCCCCACAAGCGCACGCCACCGGCCCCCCACCACAGTCACTGCTCACATGTAATAATGTTACATCCAGTAGCCATTTGTCAACGCAAACAGCTTAATTTCTGATATTATAGAAACACAAGTCCGTCAACTTGATTGGGAGTGTGGCTCTTTCATTTACATTTTTACCCGCTGATGAGAATACCGTGGTGGAGCGCCGAGCGCTGTGTGTTAATATTGTATGGCACTTTTCTTCTGAATGATACAGCGAGGGTTTGTTGAGTGTGCTTGCAGATTTACCGGGCTCTGCTTGAGATATGGGGGCTGGTGTCTCAACGTTTTTTTTCTGCGTTTGTTTTCGGAATATACACTTGAATTTGCACTCTCTATAATCAGCTATGAGCTGATAAAATCTTGTTACGATCGTTACTTCAAATATTCTTCATTACAGAAACTGACTATAACGAAGCTGTTATACCGTTTATGTAATGCTTGAATTCCTGCCCATTGTTGAGAAAGTCCATATGCACAACAATTTCCTGCATGGACACGCTGGTTATGAATATACATTATAGTGTTCTATCGTATTTTAGTGCTTTAAGTTGCCCTGTGATATCATGTGGATCATCACACGACATGCTTTCACTACACATTTATTTACACAACAATCTTTGCTTTCGAGGTTTCTTTTTTCTTTCATAGTTGTCACTGCCTGTTTGAGCAGGCAACATGCCTCCTGGTACATAATTGTGTTGTCATGTCTCATTGTGTGGGATCCAATCTTCAATGAATGAATGAATATTATTGTTTCTACTTGTTAACACAGTAAACTGTGGCTGCTACTACATCTCTCTGTCATCATCTGTGACAAACCATTTTGCTGAGCTTGTGACAGTGACGAGGCAGATTATTACTGCTGAAGCCTGATACGCTAACATGTCAGGTGGATTGCACTTGCATTTAACCATTGTTTTTTCTGTTTTGTGTCCAAGCAAAAGCTTTCATTGACCCCTAAATTTTCTCTTTATCACGCTTAAGAATCGCATGTTTGACAATTGTCTGAAACTCGCATAAATGTCATTCATGTTTTCTTTGTTTGATTTTTTATCAGAATCGCGAGCTGCAGATCATGAGAAAGTTGGACCACTGCAACATAGTCCGCCTGCGTTACTTCTTCTACTCCAGTGGTGACAAGGTCAGTCTATGTATTTTCTTTTGTGTATACTGTAATCACATGCTGGATTTTTTTTTTTTTTATAAATCAGATGTTGGTGCAGAATGTGGCTGTTTTATGGAACCTTTTAGTCTCAGGTACTTAAGACTCAACCAAAAAAAAACCTATTTGAATGTGCATATAAAACTATTTGAAGCATCTTCGTCAGGGTTAGTAAAACAGTTTCATTACACCTAGTGTATTATACAGACTATATTACTTCACACAAACATATTGGGACATGCGCACATAAAACATACAAACATGTTTTATGAAAAGTGTTTTCAATTCTCTTCAGTTTTGTCGGCCGATTCAGATACAACATACTGTATATTGTAGTATTGTATTGTACTTATATATGCTACATTATGACATTTACTTACCTACTGTACATGCTCGTGGGAACGTGGGAAAATATCTTCTTGAGACTAAAAAAATAAGCCTTAACTAACTTCTTGTTGAGCCATGTTTATTACAAATGGATGTAGCGTTTGAAGTAACTGACCTCACTTTACTTGGCTTTGAAAGCTTTTTGAAAGGAAATTATGAAAGAATCATAAGGTATTATTAGTGTAAAGATTAAGTCTATAAATGTATTTAAATGTCTACTATCGAATTTGTGAATTTGCCTTGTGTTACTGCCTTGATCTCAGGCTGGTAAAAGCGTTTTTCTTACTGCTACATTTTAATTTTCAAGAGCAGTTTAAGGCTCTCTGTGCCTAGAGTGTATTTAATAAGTAAGCTCTTTTCTACAGTAAGAGTTGCAGAATACAGTAGCTTTCACTCATGATGTGCCCAAAGAGCTCTACCAACAGCTAAAATTCCCTGTGTCCACCTGCTTATTCGAAGCCGCTATAAAACCTTTTGGATTCCTCTTGATATGAAAAGTCAAACAGATGGACAAACGGACATAAACTCCTTTTGCTGAAGTAGCAAATAGGAATGAGTCAATACCATACTCACCATCAATATTGATGTAATACTCTGTTTTGGTCCGGTACTTGCCAAATTCCAAAACTCTGACTATGGCAACACACTAAACACAAACAACATGCTGTAAAGAGAGACGTCCACCAGCATCATCATGTGACAGGGGCATGAGTTGGTGCTACACACGTCTGCCACCCAGTTGGAGCATTACGTTTTTGAAATAGCTGTTCATAGTTCGTAGCAAATGCATCAGCACAAATGTCTTGTCTTGTGAACACGCTGCTGTCTTAGTTTTGTTACGCTCCTTCGTCGGCTGCACCATCTCCCCTCGTACATTTTGCCCCAATATATACATTTGTACAGGGGAAGTCCCTCTTTGCCCGTCTCTGTCAACCGGGAGCTAGTGGAGCCCTGGAGACGGCAAGGCTGCACTGTGTCATCCAGCTTGCTGACAACTAGGCAGAGGTCCATGTGTCAAATATAGACACATATGATGGGCTTGGCACATATGTTGTCGAGACTATACCCATGACGCTGCAGTGAGGAATGCTACCCTGTTGCACACCTACTGAGGCCATGGAAAGCGCTTGAGGATTATAGAGTAGAGGTGATGATGTGGGGAGGGTCTAAGGAGAGGGGTCAGAGCGACTGGTGGGGGGGCATTTATTTGCCAGACTAGAGGGTGTCGGCTAAGTATAGAATCACAGTGCCTTCTCCTCCATGCTTTAAGCTCCACCCTGCTCCCACCCCTGACATCATACCACTTGCCTCTGAGAATTGCAGCTTGTTCTTGGTATACTGACACACTGACAGCAGTGACATGTCACACGAATGACCCTACTCTGTCCCAACTTGCCTTTTGCAAGCACAGTTGTTATTTTGGTAATGCATACCTTTCACTCCTACACCCTTTAAATCATTCCGTGTGAATCCCTTTTCATGGATGAATTTCTTTTCATTGACTACCTGCTAGTTATGGAGACTGGCACCATGTTGTTGGTATGGCATTAACCACCTATAGAGTCCAGAGTTGGTAAAGTAGGTAAAATTAATGGTTGCAACCAAGTTGATAGAGAGTTGGCAAAAAATCTGACCGAGAAATAAGACGCAGTCAGATCAGGTGTGTGTGGGTGTTCCTTGTGTCCTGATGTGAGGTTCATACTAAGTGCAGGTGGGAAACAGGTTAGAACTACTGCAGCTGTGTCTGACAACATGTGCACACAGGCAAGCTTATGTAACTGCTTGCATGTGCTGTGCTGTGCTTGACACATGCAGTGTGCTTTTGCTTTTACCCTTCAACCACTGATCTAACACTGTTCTAAGAGGAGGTCACTGGTCCAAAAAGGGTTGGCAGGTCAACAAGAATAGATTTTTCTTTTACCCCCTCACAATATGTTTTGCACTAAGAGCACATGAAAGACATCCAAATGACACAATGTTTTCACAAATCTTGATTAGTTCTCTAATGTAGAACCATTATGTCACACTAGGCTCTTGGCAGCAGGTTGACGTTGCATGCTTTGACTCTTTTATTCTCAAGATTTGTAGCATTTATTTTTATTAACATTAACACACCAGTCAGCATATGAAAAGAAGAAAGAGCTGTGCAGAAAAAGTGTTGAGCTTTAACTTTCCATAGTCTCAGAAACCTTTGGAGTAACACAATATCCCAGGTTATCTGCGTGCCAGCTATGCTAATCAGATGACTTTATTAAAGAATATGCAATATAATATGTGTACACAGATGTTGTGTAACAATTCTTCTGAGCTTGCTGTCATAACCTAATAAGTGTTGATGATGTTGTGCTTGTTTTAAACAAAACATGGTTACTCACAGTACTACAAACTGAGTATGGGGCATTAAATACTGGGTAGATGATATGCACCAAGTAGGCAAGTTAATTTTGAATTCTACACATAAGAAATATAATCTAAAATATAAAGACGCATGCAGAATTGCAGATACTAAGAGACAGTAATCTGTGGCCTCAGAAAACACCGTATTTATAGACTTATTCTTAAATGCCTTCATTTGTTTCTTTGTGTCATCTTCCTTGGTTTCACACATTAATAAGCATCGACTCTTGTGTGAATTTCTAATTGTGTGGACTTATCCGATATGTCATCGTCAAGTTTGATTACAATACACAACGTGATATGCATGACCAGGAACCACAGACACGTGTACTAGATATGTGAACATGTGCATGCTCTGTGGCGGCACAGCTGTATATTACACACTGCATGGCCAGTGTCAGTCCTACAACACATGATTGTTGTCCGATAGCTGTGCCACTTGTGCAAGCGATCTTCTCTGCAAATTAGAGGCTGAATTATCTAGCCGGGAGTGAGCAAAAGCCAATCACATCCCCTCTTGACTAACCGTCTGGGAACGAGCCAAGGAAGTGGCTTTGTAGTGAGGCAGGAAGTGAGTCATCGCTGTTGCTAGGCTAAATATAGCTTTGGTGGTGCTAGCAGGAGGTGGAGTGGCTGTGTAGCCGTCACAAATGTTATCAATGGGAGTTTTGCTGTGCTCTCACACACATGTGGCTAGAGGGGAGAACATTTAGAGTGCTGTCAGTGACGGACCTACGGTGTATGTGGCTTAAAAGCTGCTCTTTGTCACCTTTAATCTACAACTCCGTGTGTGAGAGTCTTCCTGGTTCTCAGTTTCACATCTATCTTATCATCTGAGTGGGAGTAGGCCAGGGCAATCACCACGGAGCAGGGCTAAGAGCTGACAGAAGTGTACCATACAGTCTGTCTGCGAGCTCTTCACCGGCCCTGCTCACTTAGCGTGCCTCTTATGGGGAACCAGCTCTGTTCACCGCTGAAGCTGCATGCTGGGCAGAATTTTAACACCGCTAACGGACAGGGGCAGAGGAGGCAAATGAAACGGACACCAAGTCCCTGATCAACTGGAAGGAAAAGAGAGGGACACAGCTGAGAATTCCTTTTAATGTGAAAGTTTGGATTTATTATTCCAAGGCTAAATGGCTCAAGAGTATGCATTTGTACAGTGGACTCTGATCAACAGCAGTGTTGACTCGCATGATTATATGCAGCACTTGCCTTCACTTCCCACTGGTGCAATCCAGCTCTCTGGTGATATCATCTCAAGGATTTCATGTCCATTAAATGTGTTATGTTCCAGATATATTTCCTGCAAGCCACAATGACTCAAAGGTTATAAGTGTGGCTGTACAGTAAGTGTTGGTGAATTTCTTGTGGACTACAGTCACCACTTGAGCTGACGGTAGCAGACGTGCTTGTTGCCATGTGACAAAAGTACAGTTTTTCCACAGAATTAGGAGCAAAGGAACGTGAATGTAGATCCATGTTGTCATGTCACATCTCCTGAAAAGTCATAATAAAGTCTCATAATATTAGTTGTGTTGAAACTACTGTATGCATGGAAAATTCAGCTGTATTATAAACCCTCCACTATTCATGGATTAGGCTTGTTGTTGGTTGATTTGTTCATCTGGGCAAACATCCCTAAAGTAGGCAATGTGTCATCTGAATGCACGGCTGTGTTCTCTCCTAACAAACTAGCTGTGAATGTGTGTGAGTAACAGCCTTTGTCAAACTATACGGTGCATTGTAAAAATATTTCCAAGTATTTCCATTTCATTACCAGCAGTGGGTGCAAATTTGCAGTCGTGACCTAAAGGTCTTGAACAATAGTTGCACGAGAAACACCCAGTGACTCAGATGTGGCTAACTCTGGTCGGAATCAAAGGAAAAAGGAAGTCCTAGAATAATTGTGCAGCAAAGCCACAGATAGAACGTCCTCGGGGTCAGTGTGCTCCAGAGTTGAACATACACATCCCAGTCATCCAACATGGGCCCTGTCCAAACAAGAAATGAGGAAATGATATCATTGTCTGCAGCCACTGTTGGAGTGCAGGCTTTTTCTGACGCATGTCTGTGTGTTTCCTGCCACTGGGAAAGAACCCAGTACAATGGATCCCAGTTAGACGGTGGAAAGAAATATGGGGGGCGGATTCCTCAGTGACACTTTGAAATACGTGCTGCGAAAGAGAACATCAGTTACATCATCTCGAAGACAGCTTCTTTCATCTGGGAAACTAGAGGAACTACTGATATAGAGGGAGGAGAGAAAGGGATGGGTGGGAAAAAGTGATCCACAAAGTGAATTAAAGCTATAATATGTAACATTTCTGCATTTAAAATGCAATATATGACTGATGTATAATGTTTCCAAAACCCTTTAAAATGACAGCAATCCCTATTTATATTCAAGGTAAAGGACTGTTTCTTTATGGTCATCTTAATGAGCACCGGAATAGGCGACATCATGTACAGTATAGTGCTAGCTGCATGACTTCCAGTTACCTGTGTCTACAGTAAAGCTCATAGCAAATGCACAACCACATTTGTATACCACTGTATATGAGGGCAAATCAAAGCGAGGAAGGAAATATATCTGGTAAGAGAAATTAAAGAAATGACATATTATGTGTTTAACAGTAGCTATGTTTACTGCAAAATGTCAGATTGGTTTCGACAGGAATTTACAATTCTATCATTTAAATTAAATGATCTGATTGTGGTGCACCCACACATGCATCAAGTGGTCAGTGGGAATGGACTATTTTGACATGTGCAGTGTCGTCTAATTCTCCAGAAGTAGAAGCAGTAGAAGAACAAGCTTCACACTGCAGCTTTCATAGTAAAAAAAAGTGCTGCACATGTCTGCTTGTTACATTGCATTACATTACATTACATTACATTTAGCAGACTCTTTTATCCAAAGCGACTTACAATAAGCACATTTCAACATTTGGGTACAAACAACAGCTAGAAATAAGTACGTGCTTTAAGAAAGCCAAACTCGTCCCATCGCTGTTCGTCTGTATCGTCTAATTTTTCTCCTCTTCCATACCTATGACTTTTGTGTCATTATTCTTTAAAAAAATATACCGCAGTAACAAAATGTAAATGCATCACGTTATATTACGTGGCACCAAACCAGGAATCATGATCGGATCGACTGTTTATATGAACTGTTCATCTTGTTCGGAATTAAATATTCATTTTTATTTTTTACGATCAGGCTTTTATTTTCCCATTACCTGTGTCCATGTAAATGTAGCAATTGTGCAGCTGGTATGTGTACAGCTCTGTGTGCATATGAATGGGATGAATTGCTACTTTGTTGGGTTTATTATTGTTGGGATCTGCAGACATTTTCTTGTCTCAGTCAGTGTCTTGTCGGGAGGTTAACAGTATTGTTTGCTTTTCTATAAAATTAAAAAATCCTGCATGTATAATGTGTTATTTTTATATTGTTCTCCAACAGAAAGACGAAGTGTACCTGAATTTGGTCCTGGACTATGTCCCCGAGACAGTCTACAGAGTGGCAAGACACTACAGCCGAGCCAAACAGACCCTTCCCATGGTTTTTGTCAAGGTAGGCACATGTTTGTGTGTGAGAGGCCAGAGGCTAGTGCATTTCACTTTTCAATAATAAGACCAGCTGACGTGATATTTAACCAATCTCTGTAACAATGTAGTTTTTCAAGTATTTAAGAATCAAATAATCTATGGTTGTGATAATGAAAAAGTAGAAATGCATTAAAAGTTATGTAATTGTAATAACATACAGGTTCACCTTTGGATGGCTGTTCACGTCCAGGTCTCCAAATAAGAGATAAAGAATTGTATCTTTATCTCTTATTTGGACAGATACCAGTATAATGTTTTTGGACAAAACCGGGGGCCTTCAATATTGATAAACATACCTCATCATCCTCATTGTGTTTCTGAATTAACAACTGTCCTTAAAATCAAGAATGACTGCACCAAGATCTGTAACCACTACAAAATTCTACAATTTTACAATTACATTACATCATAAGGATAATACACACTTCTGCTCGCTTCAGATGTAAGAATGTAGAAATTGAATCAAGAGTAATTCATAAAGTGAACTGGTTTACCGTCTCTGCCTTTGATATGATTTCCCTGTTCCACACTGTTCAACTCTTGTTTTGTGTTTGTGGCACACACACACACACACACACACACACACACACACACACACACACACACACACCAGCGTTTCCCTGGCTGTGATTGATGTGTGAAACAATTGTGAGAATAATTTGTGAATTTAAAACAACACATTAAATGTTGCCAGTCTAAGATCTAAGTAGGGCTGCCCCCCTATAGTCGAGCAGAATAATCATTGGTTGTTTATTCGCTGTGGGGAAAAAATATTTGTGAAAATTAAATGAAAATCTATATGGCTGAACCGTGCATGATTTTAATTTGAAGGGCCGACGCAGGAAATGGGGTCACACTGTGTTGTTTGACAGAAGTCACTTCAGCGTTCACGGCTGATGACTACAAAGTTTATCAAATACTATTTTAATATGCATTCCAATGTTAACCTTGAACTATAAAGAAATATTTTACAATTAAATTTTAACAGACTTTTTAGTATAATATCTGTTGATGTGCAAGTTCCTATGATCTCACTGTTTGAATAATTCAGGAGAAGAAATGTTTACAACTCTAATGTGATTCGGGAATGAAGACACAGTATGTGAGTCGTCTGTCATCAAAACATTTGCTGATACAACTTGTATGTGTCTGTGTTTGTTTTTGTGTGTAGTTGTACATGTACCAGCTGTTCAGGAGCCTGGCCTACATCCATTCGTTTGGCATCTGCCATCGGGACATCAAACCCCAGAACCTGCTGCTGGATCCTGAGACCGCTGTGCTTAAACTCTGTGACTTTGGCAGGTGAGAAATGGGACGCAGAGTCAAGTTTAGTCAACTGTGAGCTGCTATTTTTCCCCCCCTGGCATTTAAAAGGACCAATGTGACATTTTGAAAAATAAGCTTATTCACTTTCCTGCTGAGTCTGAGATAAGTAGATTAGCACCACTCCTTTATTTGTGTAACTGCTGCATGTCATTTTTACAGTTTTAATTAGTGCTGGTAGGCAGATTTCTTTACCTTTGGACAGAGCCAAGTCATCTCTTGTCAGGTTTATGCTCAGCTAACGCAACGGGTTGCAACATGTGGCCTCGTATATTAAAATGTGCCATACAGACATTAAAATGTTGCTCATAGGCATCGTCTAAAATGTTTTTTTGGTGCTTAAGTTGACAAATTTCACACACTATGCATATTAATTGATTGTAAGTGTAAATCCTTAAGGTTTATAACATCTCAGCCAGAATGCAGCAGATTTTGATGATGATGATGATGATAATAATGAGGATGTTTATCGTTATGTACCTTGATTTTGTGTGCAGTGCTAAGCAGCTGGTCCGCGGAGAGCCAAACGTGTCCTACATCTGCTCTCGCTACTATCGAGCCCCTGAGCTCATCTTTGGTGCCACTGACTACACCTCCAGCATAGGTAACCCATAAACCATGTCACAAGTTCAAAAAAAATGGTTTTATTTGGTTGTGAAAGATAGGACCATACATAACATATGGTCACATGTGTATTATTTACTGCTCAACCAGACTGTGTTTGAGTCACGCAAGGCTTGTGGCTTATGGTCAAGTCTCATGATGACCTCTTTCTCTCTGTATCCTTTACCTTTTTTATGACTTGTCTTTTCTTTCAGATGTGTGGTCAGCTGGCTGCGTATTGGCAGAGCTGTTGCTAGGGCAGCCAATCTTTCCTGGAGACAGTGGAGTGGATCAGTTGGTCGAAATTATCAAGGTAATGACTAGGTTGACCCATGGAGTGTATAAGCCTCCAGAGCTCTCAAGTCTCCCGCATTTTCACACACTCACAATCCACACGTGACATTTCTCACACTGAGAGGTGATGAAACTCACTGCACATAAAAATCTACGTTTGTTTAGTGTATTACTATGTACTATGTATGTATAGTCATCTATGAATGGATGATGCGAAGGCAGATTGCTCTGGGTAGTCCACTCATACAGCTGTCTTGGAACAAGCAAACCTATCAGCCAATCAGAAAATAGCATTTCCTGTTGCAGAGTAAAAGTCCCAAAATGGGTATAAGTTCCAAACTTGAGAGCCCCTCAGCCTCCATGTATGCTAACATAACACTCAAGTTTCCTGTTTCCTTTTTCCAAGTGATTGTGATTTAAAAACACAGTGTTCTTGTCCCGTCTGTCTTCTTCTGTCCAGGTTCTCGGCACCCCAACCCGAGAGCAGATCCGTGAGATGAACCCCAACTACACTGAGTTCAAATTCCCCCAGATTAAGGCACACCCTTGGACTAAGGTGAGTCAACAGGTACAGGAGCCCTTTTATTTCTCTATAATTCACCGTCGCTGCATCTTTCCATGCTTATCAAACCAACCTGCTTGCTTGCTTGCTTGCTGTTCCACACTTACCCAACCTCATCCCTTCCATTTTACTCGCATGCTTTCTGACTGAATTCTATGAAGTATAGTTTCAGGGGTAGGCAGTTTACAGAACGTAAACTGCAGAATGTTATATTGTGAAGTTGGTTTAGGTTCAGTAATAACTCTGGGTTGTGGTGGGAAACTTGTGTCGTCTCAGTTAAAGCACAGTGCCTTGAACCTTGTGGGTTTAACCAAATGCAACCAAATGCTTGCACTGCTCACTGAGTTGGTCTTCACTGTGTTTGATGAGCATATGAACTCATCTCTGACAAACTCTCATATAATATAAGTCTATTATGCTCTCATGATCATGGAGCATATTTGAAAAGTATGAATTAAAATTAGAAACTAAGGTTATTATGGTTTATCCTTGTTTGTACACTAGTCATTACCTCTTCCACTTGGACCTGTGATGGTGTATGTGGTCCCTCATCCTCCTCTTCCTCAGACAAGCTTCAGACATGTAGCTCAGACACGGAGCGAGAGATAACACGATGCTAATATTGATTTTAAATCTGGCCTAAATCCCCCTGCTCCCGCTCCACATGCCTTTACTGCAAATGCATTCATTGATTCCTTCATACCACATCATGCAAACTGTCACGCGACAGAGCACAGCTCCATAAAATCCACTAAAGATCAGCAAGTGTTTGTCTTCTAACCCTTTTAGTAAAAGCATGTACATTTTCTGTGTTGACTAACCTAAACGTCTTGACAAAATCTATGAATTGGAGCCTATTAGATGTACAGTATGTTGATGTCTGACTTTGTGTGTTTTTGGTGTTCAGGTATTCCGGCCGCGTACGCCTCCGGAGGCCATCGCTCTGTGCTCTCGTCTATTGGAGTACACGCCCACAGCTCGCCTCACACCTCTGGAAGCCTGCGCACACTCTTTCTTCGACGAGCTGCGCGAACCCAACGTCAAACTGCCCAACGGGAGAGAGAAGCCCTCCCTCTTCAACTTCACCACCCAAGGTATGCAAACAAAAACTGTCACTCAGGAGGAAAAAATACTCGCCTTACACTCAGCTGGAATAAAACATTTTCCTCACTCACAAATCCTCACAAGTGTCACATTTACATATTTATTAGAACAATAAAGTAAAACTCTTGGAGCAGCACTTTTTTATAGACCTGCCCTTTTAAAGCAGCACTGTCCAACTTTTACAGGGTGTAGCAAATGCACCACAGTAACCTCGACGTCTTTTTAACTGACCTCAGTTCAGTATTACTGTTGAACGTGCTGGACCTGATTCTGGCAGTTTGAGTCACTCACCATTGAGTTACACTGCTGTCCCTGTGTTTCTGCCTGCTCATCAAACCGCCATGGTGCAAGGACGGAGGTTCTTAGTGGGAATTAAAGAGGCACCATTCAGTTTTTCTGTGCCTTACTATCACTCCATTTTTCAAAATGATTGCTCTTATCCAGTGTTTGTAAAAACATGACACAACAGCATATCTCATTCTTTCTCCTTCAGAATTGTCCAGTAATCCCTCTCTGGCCTCCATACTCATCCCTGCCCATGCCCGCAGCCAGGCCGCCGCCTCTACCCCAACCAATGCCTCTGCCACCACAGGTTAGAGCAACGCCCCCCCCCCTCCTCCACCAGACACTCATTCTCTGTGGCCAGCTGGAGATTTTCTCAGTGTAAAAACCTGTGATGGTTAATATATTTACAGTAATTCTAAGTCGAGTTGTTTGTCTTATGCTTCCTGTTGTCGTGTTTTAACATCACCCTGAAGTTCATTGTGAGCTTCAAATGCTTTTAAAGGAATGTTTTACGAGGGAACTTCACTCACTGACTTTCCCTGCCTTATGCTGCACCAGTCCACCTGCTGTTCATTTTGTTCCCAAAAGGTCGGGCCATTCTTTCCATGTCCTGTGTTTGGGAAGAGCCACTTCTTATTTTAACATACTTACCCATGAGTTCACCCCATATGGGTAAACTTGGTACAAAAGGTCTTGTGTTGTAACAATGCTTCTTGGCAATAAATCTTATAAATCCATCCCTCTACCGCTTTATCCTCCACTCAATAAATCTATTGACACTGGTTGCAGCATCTCCTAATTTTTAAATTGCCAATATGTCTTGTTTCTTCATCTTCATCCAATAGACGACAAACAAGAGTCAATAGCGGAATAATCTGTTTGGCATTGGCAGAGAAGACTTGGAGAAGTTTTTCATGGGGGCAACTCACATACTCAACCCACAAATGCGTTTTTCTTGCAATGTCGCACCAATTAAGAGGGAAATAAACAGGCTTATTGTATTATTATATTATATTATATTATTATATAAGATTTATTGCAAAGAAGCATTGTTCCAACAAATAAATAATCGACCAAACCAAATTTCCTTGCTTTTTATGCTAAGTTTATTTACTTGTATTCTTTGACTGATTAGTTGTACATGTGCTAATACCAGATGTCCTCGCATAATCTTAAACAAGTTTCCATGGTTACTGTTTTCTTCATTGTCTCTTTTGACCGGAAGAAGCGTGTGCTGTCAACTGAACTGGAACGTTTTGTGCTAACGGACTCAAAATGGAAGTGTGCTCATGTTTGAAGGTGTAGGGTCAGCTTTTACATGTTACTGTGGGGAAACTATGACCCCGGCCTAATGAAGTGTGTGTGTATTTTGTCACTTTTCCTTTAAAAATCATCTTATGCTCTTGACCATAGATGGCAGCAGCACAGAGCGAGGTCCCAGCAACACCACCGCCTCTGCCTCAGCCTCCAACTCCACCTCCTGAGTCCACACACACCACTTGCCCTGCCCCGGTCTTAGCCCCAGCCCACAGCCTTGCCGTTGCCCCAGCCTGGGGGTGAGCTCTGCTCAGCTCTGCTCTGCCCTGCTCTCCCCCCTGACAGCAGCGGAGTGATGCTGATGCAGTCATGGTTCAACAGCTAGACAACAGCCCTTACAACGCAAACCACAAACCACAAACACAAACCGAACATCCCCCTAATCTGCCTCTGTTATCTCCCGACTGGCCCCCTCTCATCCAGCTGTTTGAACTGTACTCCATCCTTCCTCACTGACATCTGTCCGTGCTCTTCCAAATGGGGAAACAATGTGCAGGGCCAAAGGTGTTGTCGACTGTACTATTGATAAAAGTACACCGTACATGTATACACACAATGCTAGCCTGCTAATGTTTGTAAGTGGACAATCTGTAGAAAAAGAAGTCCTAAGCTTTTTCCCCTGTCCCTGGCTCCTTTCGTCCTCCCTTGCATTGGTCTATTTTTCTGCATCCTCATCCTGTGATCTCAGACCCCCTCCCCCACCCCTCCTCCTTTGGTTCCTCCTGTAGTGCATGGCCTGAGTATGGTTAGGATCACCTGGGGGCGGGGACACCGTACCCCCTCACACTTCTCACCTCCACCTCCGTAAACAAGGCATGAGGCTCACGCACGCGTATACAAACACACAAGCACACATACACACACGTGAAACGCACACACATGCAGACACTCATGAAACACACACACACAAACCGATGCATGACGATCCTTATGTATGTGGGGAAAGCAGTCCATTTGTTGGGGCTAAGCTTAGACAGGTTGTTTTTTTTGTTTGTTTGTTTGTTTGTTTGTTTGTTTTTCCCCTTGCCTGGGGTTTGTTTTTAAATGGTTAGTCAGCTGTTTTACTCGAACCTCGCTTGTGTTCTTTTGTTTTTGTTTTCGTAATTCAGGGCAGATGTTTTATCGGATTGCCATGTGCGATGGATGTGACATGTATCTGGTCCTGTGTGCTTGTATAATATATACATACAATACAAAACAAACATGCATACATACACAGTTTATATATTACTTTTCCTTATGTATAAAAAGTATATATAGATATATGTATATTAACTACAATGGTTCAGAAATCAGTTATGGTGAGCTCATATCTGGCAGAGCAGTGGCAATATTTGCCGCTGCCTGAAGACGATAGATTTAGATTTGGTGGGGTTTTGTTTTTTTCAGTCTGTTGCTGGAGTGTGGTTAGATTCCAGCAGTCACGTCTCTCTTCTCCTGTGTTTGTATTACGGTTGTATATGGATTTAGGGCACTGCTCTATTCCCCATTCTGTACACAGACTGTTTCTGTGACAGTTCAGACAGTTCTCTAGACATCTTACCTTGTCTAGATCTTCCTCTTTGTCTCCGTAAAGAATTACAAGATGTTCCTCAACACTTTGTCTTTCCTTCTGAGAGATCTTAGTGATGGTCCTTGGCTTCACCACTGACTTCCTCATGTGTTGTGACCACTGACTCAAGTGTTATAGCCTAGCCTTCGTTCTCTTTCACCTGCCGCACATAGAGCCACTCGGTACAGTCTGTCAAAGCATCTTATTTACAGAGAATATTCACCACATCGAGAAAAAGAAAAAAGAAAGAAAAAAACCCCGATAAATATAAAAGCTGAATTTGTATATACAGTATAAATGCTCCTCACCAAAATCCTGACTTGTATGTGGTTTTTTTAATGTTATGTTGATTATTTTTTCCATGTTGTGTTCAAGATATATATACATATATATACGTGTGTATATATATGTATATATATGCAGACCCATGTACTGTTTATGAGCAAAAACAAAGATGACAAAGGGTAGAGAATGATATAAAAAAAAAAGAAAAAAAAACAGAATCAGGTGATGTTGTTTTTGGATATTGTAGATGATGATAATGATGATCAGCTTTATCCAGCCATATGTTCAATCTTACCTGTACAGTACAGTAGATGACAGCTGTATTATTGTAACAAGAACTAGTCATGTATAGTGTAACTATAGTTTGGAGTGCCTTTGCTTTCATACACCTTCGCCTTGTTTACCTATCCCCCCCCCCCAAACCCAGTCCATGACACCCCGTCCACTCACCCACCCTAATATTGTGACTCTCCCTTTGGTGCTGTTGAATGTCCTACAATACACACACACACACACACACACTCTTCCAGTTGATTTCCCCCACTCTTCCCTCTTTTCATTGCACATTTAACGTCATATACAGATATTGTTAATTGTAAGGATATTTTTCTCCTTAACTGAATTAAGATTAAGTCAACAAGTGTTTATTTTAAATAGATATTTTATCTTGGACTCACATGCGCACACACACACACACACATATACACCACAGTCCTAGCACAGACCCCCGGGCATGTATTATGTGGTGTGCAGGGGTGGTGTTGTGGATGGCAGCAGGGTTTTTTGTTTTGTTTTGTTTTTGTTTGTTCTAAATGAAAGGCCTCATATACTGTATATGTACAATACAGTACCGTTTCTGTATTACTCACAGTGTTGGTTCTGTTACCAAAGCCAAACTATGATGTAGTTGTGATGAGCCATCCTCAGAGGCAATAATATATTCTGACTCTTCTTCTCTCTGGATATTTTGTTGTTTCTCTGTCCTTTTACGTGTCTTTCCTCCTCCCTGTCTGCATATTCAGGGGGGGATTCAGTAGCACCTAAAGGGGTTGAGTCATGTAGCCTTTATCCTGTCTCCTGCTTGCTGTAATTTTGCATTCATGAACGTGTTGCTTCCCTCCACCAGAAAGTCTGACCACTTCACCCTACCCCTTAAGTCCAGTTCAATGAAAAACCACAAATGCTACCAAAAAAAAAGAAGACAAACAAGTATATATGTTAGTATATTATTGTACTAGCATGTATGCTAGTTTAATATGCTAAGTGGGTTCAACTGGGGTTAAAGAAGAGAAAAATAATAGAAAATACTACAAAAACATCCTGTATAACAGTACTATTACTTGAATGCCTCTGTTTGTGACTGAAATTTTTATTTCTTTTTTTTTTTCTCCCCTTTTTTTGTTCTGTGAAGGTATGCTAAATGTGCACCTCTGTAAATATTCCCCCTGCGTGCTCTGAGGAATAGTTCCCTGGTACTGTAATTTGCATTAAATAAAGAGTAGGATAGCCTGGAAATGATAATACTCTGCGTCTTTTACTTCTTATAATTAATGTGCTCAATGAGTGAAGCTGTTCAGAGTATAATTTTGGTTGCTCAGTGTCAAAAGTGTCTAAAATTTAAGAATAAAACATGTTGCTACATGTTTTTGACAGAAAATACCTTCAAATGTTCGCATCCTAACAGAATTTGTTCACTGTAGCTTGTCTTGGAATGATGTTTATTGATTTCTCCTTTATAAAAAGTAGTTCTTTTTTAACAGCACTTCAAATTTTTTAAAGGGTTAAACACCATGTTTGCTGTGGCATCAGTCAGTTTTACAACCACCACAAGGTACTGTTTGCTGTTTGCTCTGCCGAAAGTGACCCTTCACCACAGTCTGAGGAGCCACTCAGTTGTATCAGTTTTTATTGAAGCAGTTTTGTTTCACATGATTGAAAACCAAACAACAACCAGACATAACAAATGTAAAAAACTAACAAAAAAAACATTGTCTTAGCAACTGCTTCTACTTCTTCCGTTATGTGAGAAAATACACACTTCCAGCTCCCAGGCCGTTCTGTGCAACATTCAGAAATAAACATGTCAAAACTTTAAGTCAACATTCAGTAATATGTGTGAGCTAAACAAACAGCAGCGATGACAAAGTCGGCCTTGCACAACAGCTAAAAAAAAATCAACTCTAAAACTCGGTTTCCTCAGCTTGTGAGCAGTTTGCAGAGGACAGGATGCTTTGTATTTCAACGGGACTTCACTCAAGTACATTTCTGGTATTTCTGCCTCATCTGTACAATAGAATACTGTATATCTTTTAATTTGACGTCCTTGTTGAATAGGCGAGGAGGAGCCAAGAGTGCTTGAGCTGTATCAGAAGTCATTACAGGAGTCTTTACTGACCACCTCCAGTATGAGAGGAGAGATATCGTCAGGCTGGATGTCCTGGATCTGCAAAACCTGTTTGCAGTACTCCTCTGTCATTGTTCTCATCTCCGTAAGACAGGCCACCACCTTTGGAAACAGCAAGCTAGAGTCACAGAGGAAATGACGGCGGATCAGTGTGTGAAAGGTTTCAGACTGAGCTGACTTGACATTTGCTACTTCACTCACTGTTTTTCTGGGCCTGTTCTCTTGCAGTCAATCCAGGTTTTTAGTGTCAGTGCCACGTTTTCATGAAGCTTATCGATCACGCTGTGCTGCTGCACACCTGGACGATCTGATAGGTCAAACAACATAATCTCTACATCATGACAAATCTCGACTAATCCGAAGCAAGTTGAGGTCTGAAAAGATTTTTAAGGCTTTGATACAAATGCAAACAATTTTCAGGATTTAAATATTGACACTGTTCATAAATGATTGATTCCACACCCCTGAGATGATGAAAACTGATGAAAACCTGCTGCTACCTGCAGAAAACAGGGACATGGCTTGCATGAGAACATACTCTTCTTCCTGCAGCCCCAGTCTGCGCAGTGTATGATGAAATCTGAACAGAGGCTCTAGTAGAAGTGGCTGGAAACCCGCTATAAAATTATAGGAGAGACAGCAATGCATGAGGCGTTGTCAGGAAATGTTACTGTAAATTGCACTAAATTAACATTGCACCCTTTACAAGACGTCACTCTTTTTACATATATAACAACCTGAAGCCTTAACTATGACATGAAATGTAGACTTGTTAAGACTTTTGAATATACAATATTGATATTAAGGTAAATGTCTACCATACATTTACCTTAATATCAATATTGTATATTCAAAAGTCTTAAAAGCTTAAATTAATGTTAAAGGGTAAATTCATTGGTAAGACCTCATCTAGCTGATCACAAAGTGAAACTATAACATATGATTTTTATTTGAAATATAATGGTCTCATCCGGACTGTCTCCCAATGTGACTGTACACCACTGTCTCAACGTAATATTGTTTAAGTTCTATTGTTTTTTTATTCCACACAATAACTCACTGATGATTATCGAGCGATCCTTTATGTGATCTGTATGGCATTTCTAAAATTGTGGTTCTGATATTAAATAATATATACTGTAATTCACACCATAATTATTTACCTAAGCAAAAAAGAGGCAGTATTAACACCGAGTTGCTTGTCGTCGGTGGTTAGTTCAGTCTGACTGAGTGTAACATGGAGTAACATATACCTCACACTTTGTACAAGTATTTACTGTGATGCACACATTCCTCTGTTATCTGAGTCACCAACGAAGCTACAGAGCTTTTGAGAGACACGTGTGCACATGTCACAGTGGGAGAGACGCGATCAACAGTTTGTCTCATGTTTAGAAAAGGAGCTGTAAACACCAGTTTGACAGCATTCTTAGGAGTGCAGTGAGTTTTGCAGATGATACCATGTGATCAGAAGAGAAGCATATGGTGTCTAAAGACACGCACATAATATATTATATTTTCAGATTGCAAATGTTGCTGTAAATCCGGTTAGACATTGACTTGAATTGAATGAATGTGTGTTTAAATATGACTTTTACAGAGATAAAGATCATTATTTTGATCCTTTTTGTATTTATGTGAGTTTTAAGGTCTTTTTATGGTCTGGATGTATCATTGATGCTTTCAGAACAGTATAAACTGCCAATAATAACATGCTTGTTAATGTAAGTAGTCTCACCTCGTACACCGTCATCTATGCAGTATGGAATCTGACCACACTCCCAGATGTTTGTTTTTGCATTGAACACCATGTTGAAGCGGATCTGCATGATTTCGAATGCGGCTCCTTTGAGCAGAGCAATTTGATCCTCTATGGTTAAAGACCTGTAAGAGACCAGTGTAGCATTGACACACAACACATTGTGATAGACAGACAATTGTCCTGTCACTCTGTACTGAAGCATACATTTACCGGAAGTCCGGAAGACTTTTGGAGAAACAAATGATGTCCTGGATCATGTAGGTGGTCAGGTCAGCCATGTGTGGAAGAGCAGTAAAAACGCTGCTTTTTCCAACCTTTTCTCCTTCAGAGGAGCCACAGAGACCAGAGGACGAGGAGGAGGAGTTGGCATGTGAGGATGTTCTGGGGTCTGTGGCAGATTTACTCGATTCAGTGCAGGTGCCTGTGGAGCAGTTGGTCAGTGGCTGAAAGGGCTTGCTTGTAGGCTGGTTGTACTCGCTCACAGAGAGGATGATTCTGTCCATAGGCTAAAAAACAAACAAACCCCAGAATACTTCAGATGATAAGAGTAAATAATGTCCGAGGACAGGTGAAATGTGCTAATAGGCATTCACTCACCCTAAAGCCACTGAAGCGTGAAAATTCTGAGTCAAATGTGCTGTGGTGGCCACAGAGAAGCTCCTGAATGGTTTCCTCCTGCTGGGAAGAAAGCTGTTTTGGGACATCAAACATCTTTTTCTTCTTGATTCGCATCCTCCTCTTGAGTACATCCCTCTCAGACATGACCACTAAGGAGACACAAACCATGAAGTAGATCAAATATTGTATTTGAATTACTACTACATTCACACTTTAAATCAATCTATTTAAAGGCCCTGTGTGTAACATTTAGGAGGGTTTATCGGCAGAAATAAAACACAGGATACACCCGATAAGTATGTTTACATAAGTTTAGAATCACCTCGCAAAAAAAATTGTTTCGTTTTCATAGCCGTAGAGTAAGTCTAATATGTACTTCAGTCAGGGGCCTTGCCTTACAGAGGCCGCTGTCTTGTGCCACCATGTTTCTGCAGCAGCCGTAGTTCCATGATGCACGTCGGAAAGGAAGGGGTGAGTGGAGGAGTCCTCCATTTGTTACAGTCTCAACATCACATGTCACTAATTCTTTTACACTGAACCTCTAATGCTGGAGAAATACCAATGATATAGAGTAAGGATTCTGGGGCTATTCTAGAATTATATACGTGTGATCATGATCAGAGGTGATCCTAGACTCTAGGGGGCCCCAGTCAGGCAAAGGTCACGAGGCTGTCAGGCCCACTCTTCTGCATGTTGCTGGCCAGTTTCCCGGCTGTGACTTCTCATTTCACTCTGATGCTTGTTTTCACCACATACAAACATTCTTTTTGAAATTATAACGGGTTATTTGTTGCATCTGGATGTCACTTACTGTCTCTGCGCATGCCTATGGACTGGCATTTATTGAAGCGACAGGCTTGACATGACCTGCGGTTGTTTTTGGTTATAGCGCAATTATTCATGAATGGACAGTGGAGCTGCATTGACCTCTGTATGGCACGTCTGGAAAAAAAAAAAAAAAAGAAAAACAAAAGACACACATGTTATCATTATGTGACATTCAGGCACCATACTGGCCACACTGGCACCATATGTTGTTTCAGAAATGTCACGTTATCTGACCTGAAGTGGGTCATATGTAGCATCTGACTAAATAAATCAAATCTGTTGTCAACAGTCATTAATATATATGTAGATTATATTACAGCAGCATATTACAAGTATGCCCCAGTGTTATGGTCCATAGTATTTTAAAAGTAATAGTATTCAGAAACACCAATCCACTGGAATTGCAATGTAGTTTATAGAGGAACATAACATGAATACATTAAGCACACATTATCTTCAACAACTTTACCATATGGCATGTCAGAAAATGTACAGCGTAATCTGTAAATCAGTCTTGATGATAATGATAATGCTTAGGTTTTTTTGTTTTTGATTCAAGCCCACATACACAATTAACTATATTTAAGAAACACCAAGGAGCATTTTATCATCTCTACCCTACCATAGATATATATGACGACGTTACGCTATGTTAGAACATAAAGTATGTCTGTGACAGGAGAGGAAACAGAGGGGAAGATGAATGAAACCAACACCTGAAAAATCCCTTACAGCCTTCACATGTCAGGGCATTGAAGTGGTAACCTCTGGCCTGGTCTCCACACACACCACACACTCTGGACTCGTCATCGTCAGACGTGTTTTCCTCCTCGTCCTTCTGGGTGAGCTCTTCATAGATGGGGCACCCTCCACTGGCCTCCTCGCTCATTCTCACCTGAAGTGATCATTAGCATCATTGACGTCAGTGTTTTTGTATAGGCAGAGTTTGTGGTAAGCGTGAGGTTTCAGGGCTGACAAGTGTGAGCACAAACAACCTCCATGAGGTTGAGCTTATACCACTTCCTGAAGAAAAGGAAAATCACTTTTTTTGTTCACGTCACTATTATGATGCTCATGTCTTCTTATAGGGCAAAGGTGCAGAGGTACTCAATTGAGTCACTTAAAGTCTATTAAAAGTTTTTGATTCATCCATTCTCCACCGCAGAGTGTTTAGTCAAACTCTGCCAAAGTCTATTTTAAAGCAACAATTGCTCTCAAGTGTTTGGAAACACTGGCGTTTATTCTGCAGCAACCATGGGGTTCAAATTATTTCTAAAGGCTTTAATCCAGCATTGAAATCTGGTTAAGTATTACAGAGAAAATCTGAAGAATACACTTTTTTTGCAATTATAAATTTTATATAATTCAAATCTAAAACATGTCTTGACATTTACAATGCAAATTAGGGCAGAAATATGGGGAGAACAACACACGGGGAGAACATGCAAACTCCATGCATAAAGGTCCTTGTACCAACTGTGTGGCCCCCATGTCTTTATCAAAAGTAGAAACAAATGACCTGTATGGGTGTAACGATGTTGCGGAAAACAGTACAATAGTTTGTCTATGAGGATGATCTACTGAGCTGCAGGAGTCCCGTCAGCTGTATGTAACACATGAATAGGTTTTTTATAATTTCCATCTATATTCATGTTCAGTACAGGGCCCTACATTATACACCAGGTGGTGCTGTTGCAAAGGTCTGGGTGTTGTTCCCGTACTACAAACACATGCCCTCAGTCCTCAGTGGAAAGATGAACTTTGATTTCTGCTGGTTGTGCTGACAGGATTGGGAACATAAAACACACTCATCACTGCTTTGTCCAGTGCAACTTCACAGCATGACACGACATGAAATAATATAACATCATGGGATTACACAGCATCACTGTATATCACATCAACACACCGTTTACAGTATGACAACAATAGAATGTGAATCTGCTGTGAGTGAAACATACAACTAAACACACACACACACACAGGTTTGTGCAGCTGTTCTTCTGAAGACACTATATTAACTGCCATTCATGAGGACTACTGTTCCTGACAAGGTAACGACATAAACAAATGACTTTCAATCAACTAAGTTCACTTAAACTAAAGTCAACAGGTCATTTGAAACTGTCTTCATATAACTTGCTAAATTGAGTTTAGTTTGAATGAACTTTTTCAAGTTCATCCCACCCTTTTTCTCTTTTCTGTGTTTTCAGTCCAGTCACCTCACCCTTCTCTACCTGGTTAAAGGTAAACTTCTAATCCAACCAACACCAAGACCGTTTACATACTGACTTGGTGACTCCAGATGTCCAAACAGCTGGACGTAGCTTCGTCCCACAGGGTTTCCCTTCACTGCAGTTCCTTGGATATCTTGGATTTCCTGAACAATCAAAAGTTGATACAGTCACAGTCACTTCCTGTTATGCTGGATGTGTTGTTTGACACTGGGCTGGCTGCAACATGCATTCCTGACTGCAGCCCATAAAAAGGCGGGGATAGACGTCTGGCCCGCCCACGCCATTTACAATCTGTCAACACAGTGACCTCATGGGCAACAAGTGGACTTCTCTTAGTTTTACTATGACGGAAAAGGGACCCCAGCTCTGCCGTAAATTGTTATAATCATTGATAACATCTACAGGAAAAATCAGAACAGAAAAACCGTATAAAGCATAAGGAAACAACTCCACCTCTAACTCAACTGAAGATTATAGCAGACGCCGACATGTGGGAAGGTCCCAGCGAGAATGCTTTATTATCCAAGATCTGGATTTCTATTTTGTTCAGTCCTGTATAAAGTGGAATAAAAATATAAAAGGGAATAAAAGGGATACTTAATTTGTAAACTTTGTAAAAGTACAAGTATCTT